>NW_015537978.1:450532-451206 GCF_001515605.1 Sinocyclocheilus anshuiensis | reverse complement strand
AAATTTTTTTTAAATTAAAAAAAAAAAAAAAAAAAAAACTGACCCCAGAGATTCAAATGGCACTGCTGGGGTCAAATGGGTCTGATGGAAGGGCATTTAGATATTCACTGTTTAAAAATGTTCACTTCTGCATTATGGTGTCTCCATTAGCGGCAGAAGCACACTGCAGTTCATCCATTACGCCTCACCTGAATTAGCAGCGGTGTTTTGGCACACACTCAGGGCTCCTGATGGGCAGATGGCTTTCAGAGGAGAGGCAATGAACTACTGTCAGTATAGTAATATTCACAGATGGTGAGTGAAGGACGGCATGACAGTATTAGAATTCTCTAGTCTTGCTAAGGCAAGCATACTGTTGCTTAAATGTAAAGTAGGTATTCAAACAACCCCTAACTCTAGTCAAGGGTAGCCAACTGGCCTACAGACTTCACTTCCAACCCTACACCATCACACTTGACTGTAATTGAAGTAATCCTGAACACGTTGATTAGCTGGTTCAGGTGTGTCATTAAACATGATTTCCACCTCAATTTGTGCAACACCATGGCAGCTGCATAGCAACATCATGACAGCCACCACAACTCCTTAGCATCCTGGCAGCAACTTTTGCACTTCTTCAGAAAATGTGAAAAATAGTTACAATTTTGTTATGCACCGTAAATTCTGTTAATCGC
>NW_015537978.1:446434-450459 GCF_001515605.1 Sinocyclocheilus anshuiensis | reverse complement strand
CACACACACACACACACACACACACACACACACACATCTAGTGTCGTCAGCATAATTTAATGTGTCTCCAGTTCACACTGAGGCATGTTAATGCTCTTATATGGTCATTTCTGATCTGAATGGGTTTGAATTAGACTGGAATGCATGTGTGCTGATGTGAATTGTTGAGATGGAGCGTTACAGTGATCGTGAAAGTCTTTGATGGCAATGGTAATGTTTTCTGGCTTGAGCTGCAGCCTCGGGCTCCACCGTCTGACCGCTGCACACTCTCACTGGACACTCTGCTTGGCAGACAGGCTCAACAGCCAATAGAATATCTCACTACAAATTGCAATGACTTTTTGGAAATCTAATAGATTTTTAATAATTATAGAACAACATGATCATTTGCATATTGCAGTATGAAGATGTTGTTTAGATATCTGGAGTGGGTTTGATCCGTCTGTTGGCAGAGCTCCTGAGAGGACGGTTGGCTGTTTTATACGACTGGCTGGTGTACAGGAATAATTCCGCATTAAGTACTTATGGAAATGAAGCGGGGAAATGCTCCCCTTCCTTCTTTTTCATGCATACGCATAAACACTAGCACACACACACTGCTTCAAAATGGAGATAAGGCCCCATATATAGCCTCCTTACTGGTTTTGAGGAGTGTTACATAATCATTATAAGGGTTATTATACTTAACTAAAACCATTAAAATTTTGTTATTAGCAATAAAATAAACTAATCAAATGAAACGTAAAATTCTTGTAAAAAATCTGTGTTTTGACTTCAGTAAATCAGTTTTGGCAAATACAAACAACGTGATTATTTTTCATGAGTCCAACATCCAGCCGTGCAATGCATGAAGAAATGAATCTTTACTGTAAAGTGTTGCCAGACAAATCTTACACAGCTTAAATATTCTTCCCATTTTATACATTTTTAGTAAATACAGTTTTAAGCAAACAGTTTTGAATAAAATCATTTGAAATGTATTTAAATGAAAATGTATTTTACTTATGCTTTTAAAAAAGAAAAAACAACAACAACTTTCATCGCTACTTAAAAAAGAGATCAGATTATGCAATGCACATAACTTGTATTGCGTTAACCTTCACTTGTGCTTCACATCTTTTTCTCTCGCTCTCTGTCTCTTTCTCTCTCAGTGCTTCCACTGAGATATTTTTTATGGAACTGGGATGTAAAAGTGAATATGGGTCTGTGTGTGTGTACACATACTCCTAGTGCATGTGTTTCTAAGGTGCTGTGGTTATTTGTGTGTGTGTGTGTGTGTGTGTTCTGTGCCGTGTTGGTGGTGACATCTCACCAGTATCTAATGAATTTTATAATCCAATCATTTAACGGATGATGGTTGGCAGATTTTAATGTTCCACACATATAATCCTGGACATCGAAGCGAGAGATAAAGATGTTATAATAAGAGTTATAATAGACTGTCTAATCTGTGTATTAAAATAAGCCTGTAGAATGCATTTTAATATCAGCTAATTCCAGCAAAGATGCTCCAGACGAGCAGAGCCAGACTATCCATTAAATACATTTATGATAGCACAGATGCAGCCAGATCAGCGTCATCCTCACAGCTAACTGGCTCACAGAGGTACTGGGTAAAAGAACAGGTAATTGCATTTTAATTGTCTCCTCTGAAACTCATCCGCTAAGTGCAGATTTCTTCTGTTTCCTCGCACAGCCAGAAATAGAAAAAGTTCGAATCCAGTTTTTTCGGCTTTTTTAATGTTCCATCTCCCTCCGAAGAAATCTCTATCAAACCACTCTTTCATATATTAGTGTGTGCTTCCTATTGCTTTATTTAAATGAAACATTCATTAAAGTGTATATTGCCTTTCACAAGGATATAATATTTAACCAATATTTTGTATAATTTAAATTATAATTTTTATGATTTATATAAATAGAGCAACAGGAAGCAAAAGGACATGTGCATGTCTGTGTAATTGTGCATGCATGTGTGTGTGGGAAGGGGGTTGTGTGTGTGGTGAGGTTGCATAAGTATGGGCTTACATTATCTTTCGCGCGCAGAATTGTGGCAGAAATGTAAGCCCATACATAAGCACATTCAGCCTTGCTTCAGTCCATCAAACACCTCAGGTACTGATGCAGTCTGTGATATTTTCTAGGAGAGATCACAACATATTGTGGCATTCCTGACATTTTTTGTAGACTATTGGTTTTAATATGCCATATTTCTCACTAATTTACAAATTGCGGTCGGCTTACAGTACATCAAAACTCTAAATACATGATGTCCTCTGCAGATAAATCTCTCAATATACATCATTTTGAAAAATCATAAGTAAAACAAACATCAGATTTCATTAGAATGTGAGTTATATGAAGCCATAAGTTGCAACAAAGATGTGAAATCTATTCTGGTCTTTTCCCGTCATTGCAAGAAGACTGCACTGTATGTGTTTCCAAAGCCCAAACATCTAGATGGAACTCAGAACATGCTGACACCTCAAAACAAGCTTTCCTCAGACTAGATATTAGTTACTCTGCTGTTTGCAACAGAGTGAAGTTTGAGAATGAATTTGGATATTTTTGACAAGATGCTTGCCTGGAAAAAAAAACCTTTTATGTGCATCCATCTTCCGGTTTACTCTCCTGTCAGATTCTTCCTTCTTTACTGTTCGCCAAGGTCTTTTTTTCCCAGTTCTGCGCTGCAGAAACTCAACAGAGCTTCTGAGTTTTTCTAGCCTATAAAATCATCTCTCCACCTGCTGTTAGATGACACAATATTGTATCCAGCTGGAGGAACACATGAAGCTCAAATATCTGTTGCATAGGTTTCAATGAATTCTTTATCATTTGGCCACACGTTAAACAAAGTGGATTTGCCATTATGGTAAGAAGGTGTTAGTTATATCTCATGATCGAATTACTATAGTTGTCTATAAATGTGGACATTTTTTTTTCTTAGCGGAAGCTTTAAGAAAAGATATGGGAAAAATTCTAAAATAATTTTAAGTCGAAACAATATTTCATGTATAGTATTGGTGAATTTTTGTTCTGCTTCTTGCTTTATTTTTTGATAGTGACTGGCTGTCTGTACAAAAAAAAAACATATTTGTAAAAGGTATCCATACAAATTGACATTATACTTGTAGAAAAAAAATGAATGAATGTGTTAAATTTCTACATTTTGCCTGTTATCTAATATTATTCATTCATAACTTCTGTTTACATATTATACATTTATTCATTTAGTAGAGGCTTTTATCCAAAGCAACTTACAAATGAGAAAGTGCTAGCAATACGCAACATTGTCACTATTTCTATGGGTTTAACAAAGCAAAACTATAGGCTGAATTCAGAATAGCATACTCTTTCTATTTCTGCCAAATACCCTGAAGATATGACAGAAATAGTAAGAGTAGCCTATGCTATTTCAAATTTTGCAGTAATATTTCTACGTACCCCCATTAGAAATCAACTTTGTAAAATTGCTTTTTGTATTTAAATGACAACTTGCATCTGTCATGTCTTCTCCTAAAACACAGAAAATGTGAGAGACTCACAATACATTTCAAACATTGTCACTTATTTTATGGGTTTAACAAAGCAAAATCATAGGCTGAATTCAGAATAGCATACTCTTACTATTTCTGCCAAATAGCCCTAAAGATATGACAGAAATAGTAAGGGTAGCAGCCTATGCCGTTTTAAATTCAACAATAATATTTCTACATAACTCCGGTTTGGGATCACTGGCTTAAGTGATATCAGCTGTAAAGGAAGTCAAGGTGGAGCAATTTTGATGAAATATGATTCTGATGAACCATGCAGTAACAACGAAACACAGCATCACACACGGCGGCCTAGAGTGAGCGGCGGCGGTCTAGAGTGAGCAGAGGCGGCGGGCTTGAGAACGGCGCGGCTGGTGAATTCGACGAAGGAGGCTTGCGGCAACCACATGTGGTTGGACCCTGGGCTGGACTCCGCTTCGTCCACGGTGAAAGCCGATCCGGTGATCCACAGCGCAAAGTTGTTGTATTTCC
>NW_015537978.1:438392-444481 GCF_001515605.1 Sinocyclocheilus anshuiensis | reverse complement strand
GGGCTGGACTCCGCTTCGTCCACGGTGAAAGCCGATCCGGTGATCCACAGCGCAAAGTTGTTGTATTTCCTCAGCAACCAGCACAGATCAGCTCCAGGCATGACGAAGCGATATCGTCCTCTTTTGGAAGGCCAAACAAAGTAGTTTCGCTTTCACAACGAAGCGCACAGCGCCTTCACGACATGGAGGCGGCAACAACAATACTACAGCGAGAATAAAAGTTACGCCTTCTTTCTTTGCGTGAACATTTGGGCGGTGTTATGCAAATCTTCCCTGATAGTGACGTAGGTATGTGGGGGCGTGTTAGAACGAGCCGTTTTAGGTAGGTGTGGCTGACTCTTAACTTTTATAAAGAATATCTCTTTGGATTTGAGACTTTAGTCTTTGCAACTTTACAGATCTTCTTTATGCACCAAGAGATTGTAACACTCCAAAGAGAAAGGAAAAATTGAAATCGCATCATATGACCCCTTTAAGACCCTAAAGAATCATATCAACTTGTGGAAAATGGGCATCCGATGACCCATTTAAGAACGTAAATAAGGTCTTTTTTTGATTTTATGTTCTCCCACGTGTCTTCCATGTGACTTACTTACACATGCTGCTTTTAAATACATGATTCAGCCTTGTAGAACATATGTCTTTGTGTAGAGTTTGCCATGAGAAATTGTGTTAAACTGTTCTGTCCAGGATAATCATGTGGATTTATAGTGATCCTCAGGCAGTCGCTCCTGCCTAGAAACTGTCCTGATCTGAACCGCAGACAAAATAAATGCTCTTCTCTCTTTCCTGCTCTTCCTCTTTCTCTCCCAAATGTGATATATGAGCCTCTTCAAAATAAGCCTGTAATTATTACACTGTCTTTATGTCCTTCAACCTTGATGAGGAATAAGAGCAGATGCATCTCTGTTCAAGCTGGAAGATAGTGACAGAGGAAAGCTTCAGCATTCACACCTTGTCTCTCATGATTTGTGGTGTTATTAGATGTTGAATACAGCTCTCTAAAGGTTTGATACTCTGATGGTACCTTTATTGTGGGTCATGTGACAGCTTTGTAGGTTCATGCAGATATAAAGCGACCAACTGCAAGATGACTGCCATTCAAATCCAGCTCAACCTCAACTTCTAGAGGGACCAAGAGTAAAACAATGTAAAAATGCTTCTTTGTATTTAAATGACAACTTGCAACTTCTATATCTTTGCTTAAGCGAAAGATTATTTTTTAGTTTTTTGTCCGAAAAACTTTCCCGCTCAGAAATGACGTCTTTGTCCGGCGCCAACAGCACTGACTCTCCATATAAATGTCATTGTAAATGTCAGTGCGAAGGACCCGCAGTGACCTGTGTGCAGTTCCCTGACCATTTGGACTCTGTTGCCAGAGGATCCATTTCCAGTGACTGTTTGAAAAAAGTCAAAAACTGCTTTTTCAAGCCTGAGGTCCGACTTGAGCTTAGATTGAGGATTCTGCTCTGATCTCAGTGATGAGCTGCAGAGAATCAGACCACTGAGGCATTTGAGCGCACCACTGGCAAAGGGTTTCAGCTGAATAGATATTGCAACCTTGAGGGAATTGTATCTTGAGAATATTTCTAATTGTACAAAATGGTTCAATTTGATCGGCTGAGTTACATAATAATTAAATAAGCAGAACTTATAATCAGAATTCCTATTGGAATAAAAGTAAAAAGGCACTATATTTTCAGTCTGATATTAGACATACCTGATATTGATACCAAAATGACACAATAATTCAGTGTAATGTTGTACAATTTGCCTATTTATGTGTAATATATGTGTTTGTGATTTTAGTTTGAATGATACTGATTTTTTTTTTGCTGAAAATGATGTGCAAATACATATATTTACATTGTATGTATTATGAACGTAATATTTAAAAGCCATCATATTAAGAGTAAATAATCTGTAGCCTATATTACGAGATCTCTGGATTCACCTCTAGATTTTTTTTAAATGAATGTATCTTTTTTAGGTTACATAACAAAACACTTTTACCGTGTATTTCATGGTTTGTTTTTCCATGTCAAAGCTTACGTTAAATATTCAGTTATTCAAATTGAATATTAATATTGAGAATTTGAGAACTGACGTTATTATGCAAGTATCAGTCATCACAACAAATGTATAAAAAGTACAGATACTTCAAGATTATAATTTCTGTATACATTTTTTAGCACAGAGGGCTGAAGCCGCCCCGTTTGTTGTCCAGTGTGTGATGCCTCGGGTTATTAGACTCATGCTAGACTGATGGCGGGAGATGGTGATCTTGTCAAAGCACACTTCCTGTCAGCTGTGGCTTCGGGTTGACAAATGTTTGGCAGGCTTAGGCACTAGTCAAAATGCCACTGTAGATTTAAAGGAAATGCTCAGATAAATCATTTCTGATGCTAAAGGTGACAGGATGAAAAAGGTGCAGATTTAAGGCTGTCTAAAAACCGATTTTGTGTAAGTGTGCAATTGCGCTCACTAGGCTGATGTAGTCTGTAACTGAATCTTGTTTCTCTCTTTTTTATACGACAGTCTGCTGTTTGTTGCAGACAGAACAGACCTTGAAAGTGTTCTTCAATCTCAAGTAGAAAATGATCATATCATACACATAAAAAAGGCACAAAACAGTTACTTGGTATGTACTATTTAGGGGTAAATAAGGTACAAAGATGTAACGTTTAGCTTATGTGCCTTAGGGTTCCATCCCAGTGACAGTATTCTACCTTTTTTCTGACAGTATATATAAAGTGTGACCCAGTCTGAACACTTTGCATGAGTGGAAGTCATAGGTGATGCCAGATGTTACATGCACAAAAGGCTGCGGGTCTGATGCAATTTGAATCTGTTTCACTCATAAATGCGACCTTTGTGAGTTGTAAAGCATTTTTAGTTTTCTTGGCACGTAATCTTCTCGGCTCCTTTGGGTGGAAATGGAGATGGAGTGTGATGGAGGGAAACAGTCAATGAGAGTTCATGAATGGAAAACTGTGAGCAAAACAAGTGTGACCTGATCAGTGTTGCGTAGAGCCAAAGAATAATTGAAACTGCAGAAATTAGCTGCTTTTGAATTCAGCGAATGATTTGTAAATGGGTTTATGGGGGCAACTCAATCAGAAATGCATTTTTGCTCAGACACAATGAAGTCATTTTTGGAGAAGATGGATGTGTCTGACCGTTTTGTTTTTGAGATAGAACATGAGGCTGAATCATTTAGCTTTTAAAGGCAGCCAGACAGGGTCTGGCAGTGGGACATTTTTTCTCTTTGTTATCTTTTAGAGTGTTGTGAACCGTGTGAGGAGACTTAATGTTAGTCTGCAGGGATAATAGTTATTACAGCGCCTCCCTAATTGAGTTATAAATTACACACTGGTGTCTGTATTCTGTCAGTCCACACACAGTCCTGACGCAGACCTTCACATACACATTCTTGTAAAGGACACAGACACACGGTCTCAGAGATGCACTGTGCTGATATTAGAGAGCAAGAAAAGTCAGTGAAAGAGACTTACTATTACTATAATATTACTATTATTCTTTTTCTTTTCTTTTTTACTTAAATTCAGATATCATTTTCTGTTCCAGTTTTTGATAAATGCTGACAAATACAGTACAAGTGTAGTGTCTAATAATTTGTTGCTTAAATTTTAAAGATTTAAAATGTAAAATAAAATATATGAAATAAAATATTTATTTTAAATTGAAAATTTAAATTTAAGTTACATTTAAATGCAAAATAAAGGATAAGGATAAATAATGGATAATGATAAATAATGAAGTAATAAATAATAAATAAAAAGTACAATAAAAAAAAGTGTTGAAAAGGAATAATAGTAACAGGCAAAGGCATCCTGTGCACAGCAGTCTTTGTGGTCCCCGAAGGGCCGTTCACACTGACAGCGATTTGCAGCGACAAAGCAACCGGAAGTCATTCATTTTCAATGAGAGTTGGTGATTTGAGGCGACATGAGCAACAGAGACCGATGGCGATGCAACAAAGTTGAGCAGAGTTCAACTCTATGCAAATGTACAGTGACATAATGTGACTATGAGATAATATGACAGTGAGAGTGCAGACAGCGGAGCACGCGTGATCCACCACATGATACCGTTAGATACAGTCGAGGGGTTTATGTGAATTAAAGGGATAGTTCACCCAAAAATGAAAATTCTCCCAATTTACTCACCCTCATGTCGTAGCAAACCCGCATGACTTATTTTATTCTGTGGAGCACAAAAGATGAAAAGAAGTTTAGAAAATTGTTCAAACAATAAAAGTGTTAGGGTCTAATTTATTTTTCTGAGCTGTTGTATTTGGGTTGCCTATTATCATCTGTAATTGTAATATGGTTTATAGTTTCTTTCTTCATTTTGTCTTCTGTAGAACACAAAAAAGCTACTTTCGAAAATAAATGTCTTGGTTTTGGGTCCATGCTGCCCACAGAGGTCGACTATTTTTGGACCTCAGTGATTTTCAAAATATCTTCTTTTTTGATTTTAAGTTCATTTTGGTGAACTATCCCTTTAAAGGGTTATTTCACCCAAACATTTAAATTAGCCCATAAATGACTCACCCTGAAGTCATCCTAGGTGTATATGACTTTCTTCTTTCAGACGAATCCAGTCGGAGTTATATTAAAAATTGTCTTTGATCTTTCAAGCTCTATCGTTGTACACAGCGGGTGTTGCAGTGCTTCGGTTCAAATGACGTGAAATAAAAAGCACCCTTCCACAAAAAAAAGTGTCTCACACGGCTCCGGGGGGTGAACAAAGGCCTCCTGTAGCGAATCGATGCGTTTTTGTAAGAAAAATATCCATATTCAAAACGTAATAATCACTTGAATCTAGCTTGCGCCAGCAGTTGTACACAGAAGCAGTTCCGGGGGAATGACGTATGAGGTCAGCTTTGCACATGCGCCGCTCAGAAGTGACGCACGCGGAGAGATCGAAACAAAACAACGGTGACTAATTAGAAGTACAAAACGAGGATTTGTAAAGAAGAATGTCGGAGGATTTCGATATAAGCCAAGAGGAGACTGGTTTTCCTTTGCTAAAGTAAGGAAACTTTGCTTCTTTTGATCCTGTAAACAAACGTTGGTTTTCACGAGACGCACCGGCGCATGATAAATATTTGAGGAATATATGATTCTTTTTCTTTGATATTTTATTTGGGTTGCCCAGTAATCATAATTATACTATGGTATGGTTTATAGTTTATTTTTTTCTGTGGACCACAAAAGAAGAAGTCAATGGGGTCCAATGTTGTTTGAAGCACCAGTGACTGTTATAAATATCTTCAGTAACACTTTATTTTAAGGTGTGCTTGTTACAGTGTTATTATACATTTAAGTACTGAGTAATATAAATTAACTACATGTACTTAATATATGGTTAGGGTTAGGGTTCGGCTTAGGGTTACTTGCATGTAATTATGCATAATTTATTGTTATTATAATAGTAAGTAAATGTAACGTGCAACAACAAGGACACCTTAAAATAAAGTGTTACCAAAAACTCAAAAGTAAAACAGGTTAATGAAGAGTTTTTTTTGTGTGAAAAATGTGCTTGATTTTCATGAAAATAATGCCAGAATTTTTTTTTTTTGGTGTGTGTTTAGTAAAATATGATCCATTCATGTTGTGTTATCTTATTTTATTTTTCCGCAGGCTCTTTCAATGGGAATGGTGACGGAATACTATCATTACATCTTTACAACTCTGGTGAGAGACACACACTCACACACAGTGCATGTGTGTATTTTTGATCAAATAAATGAAGCCTTCACATGTCATGATAAGCGTGTGTTCGTCCACAGGACCTGTTTGCTCTGGATATGGAGCCGTATCGCTTCAGCGGAGTGAATATGACCGGTTTCCGCATCTTGAACACGGAGAGTCCGCAGGTGTCATCCATCATCGAGAAATGGTCAATGGAGCGACTGCAGGCTCCGCCCAAACCTGACTCGGGCCTGCTGGACGGATTCATGACGGTGTGTGTGTGTGTGTGTGCGTGAGAGAGAGAGAGAGTGTGTGTGTGTGTGTGTGTGAGAGAGAGAGAGAGAGAGAGAGAGAGAGAGAGAGAGCGTG
>NW_015537978.1:424815-435304 GCF_001515605.1 Sinocyclocheilus anshuiensis | reverse complement strand
AATATTTGAGGAATATATGATTCTTTTTCTTTGATATTTTATTTGGGTTGCCCAGTAATCATAATTATACTATGGTATGGTTTATAGTTTATTTTTTTCTGTGGACCACAAAAGAAGAAGTCAATGGGGTCCAATGTTGTTTGAAGCACCAGTGACTGTTATAAATATCTTCAGTAACACTTTATTTTAAGGTGTGCTTGTTACAGTGTTATTATACATTTAAGTACTGAGTAATATTAATTAACTACATGTACTTAATATATGGTTAGGGTTAGGGTTCGGCTTAGGGTTACTTGCATGTAATTATGCATAATTTATTGTTATTATAATAGTAAGTAAACGTAACATGTGTAACAAGGACACCTTAAAATAAATGTAATCTTATCTTCTTTTTTCTTTTAAGCTTGAGTAAATGATGACAGAATTTTCATTTGGATGAATTTATTTTACTTTGGTCTTGTGCTTGTGTTACCCAGTTATCATGTATAATTGCAATATGGTATAATTTAATTATAAACTTAAATGATTTATGTAAATATTTAAGTATGTAAATATTCAAATATAATGGAATTAAGTCACTTGCTCGTTCTCTCTCGTTAATAGGTAACATCTTTGTGGTGAGTCTTTCTGTGGCTGACCTGGTGGTGGCGCTGTACCCCTATCCCTTGGCTCTGGTCGCTATCTTCCATAACGGCTGGACAATGGGCTCCCTGCACTGCCAGCTGAGCGGGTTTGTTATGGGACTGAGTGTGATCGGCTCGGTCTTCAACATCACGGCTATCGCCATCAACCGCTACTGCTACATCTGCCACAGTCTCTGCTACGACCGGCTGTATTCTCGTCGGAACACCTGTCTGTACCTGCTGCTCACCTGGATGCTAACCGCTCTGGCCACCGTGCCCAACTTCCGGGTAGGTTCCCTAAAATACGACCCACGCGTCTTCTCCTGCACGTTCACCCAGACAGCAAGCTCTTCTTATACCGTCTGCGTTGTTCTGATCCACTTTCTGGTTCCTCTGGGCGTGGTTTCTTTCTGCTACCTGCGCATATGGACGTTGGTGATTAGGGTCAAAGGTCGTGTGCGGCCCAATCCGAAGGTCAGAGCGGCCGACCTGAGGAACTTCTTGACTATGTTTGTGGTGTTCGTGCTGTTCGCCGTGTGCTGGGCGCCCCTGAACTTCATCGGGCTCGCTGTGGCAATAGATCCCGCAAGAGTGGTGCCGAATGTCCCGGAGTGGCTGTTTGTTACCAGCTACTTCATGGCGTATTTCAACAGCTGTCTGAATGCTGTCGTCTACGGGTTGCTCAACCAGAACTTCAGGCAAGAATACAAACAGATTCTCCGCGCTCTCTGCACTCCACGAGCACTGTTCACTGAAAGCTCCAGGTACAACACTGAAGCCATAAAGAGTAAACAGTCGTCGGCGGGAACCAATAACAATGTGAAAGAGGCCAATATGTATAAGGGCGGTGTAACACACACTCTTTTCTAGTACATCACTCCTAGGGTTGCAAAGGGGTGGAAAATTTCCGGAAACTTTCCAAAAATCCCTGGCATATTCCAAAAAATCCCGGGAAGTTTCCAAACTTTCTGGAATATTTCCGAAATTTACTGGAAAATGTCCACATTTTTGCAAACCTAATCACTCCCCATTTAACTAACAACCACAAAATTAGGGTACAAAGGGGTTAAAGGCACAGCGGGATAAAATGCACGTTTGTTTTTATTTTTCCGCAGCACTTTCCTAAACATCTGTGGTTCACTATGCACCAGGAAATTTGACTGAGCCTTGATTCAGCAAATAAAATGTCAATTCTGCACTACAGAGTTATACGACAAATGAGAATCAATAAAATTTTCAAATATATTTTGAGACAAAGATCTTGTTCAAAGATCTTAGCAATATGTAAAAGTGTGGTATTTAGGGTAAAAAGTGCCCCTACTGTTGAAGCTAAAGGCACAATAATTGGAATGAAAATATATAGCAGGTTGACTTTTTAATTTGTTGACATGAGATTGTGATTCAAATGGTCAGTATCATGTATTACGTTGGGTTTCCACCTTAGAGATAATCACCATATGTATAATGAAACCATCATATTAAAAAATACATTAATCATATTTTAATCAAAATTTGAATCAAAAATATATTAATCATTTATTGTTACTATAAAGCCTCAGTAAATTATGAGATCTTTTTCAAGCTATGTAGGAAGCTTTCAGAATTTTTTTTTTTCATATTTTTTCTGTATTTTTAAAAAGAACTCATTTTAATGACAGCGTAAAATACATTTTAATTATTTTGTTAATCAAAATAAATAGAATATGGTGCAAAACTTCATTTTGAACAAGTATTAACTTATTACGCAAATGTATTACTATCCACTTGTTAAAAGGATAGTTAACCCATAAATGAAAATTCTGTCATTTATTACTCACCTTCATGTTGTTCCAAACCCGTACGACCTTCGTTCATCTTCAGAACACAAATTAAAATATTTTTGATGAAATCCGAGATCTTTCTGTCCCGGCATAGACAGCAATGCAACTGACACATTTTATGGCGCAGAAAGGTAGACATCGTTAAAATAGTCCATGTGACATCAGTGGTTCAGCCATAATATCATAAAGCTACGAGAATACTTTTTGTGCGCAAGGAAAACTAAAAATAATGACTTTATTCAACAATTTCTTCTCTTTCATTTCAGACTTCGACGCATGTTCATGACAGTACCGTGAAGAGAACAAATTGCTGAATAAAGTCATTGTTTTTGTTTTCTTTGTGCACAAAAATATTCTTGTAGCTTCATAAAATTACGGTTGAACTACTGATGTCACATGGACTATTTTAACAACGTCCTTACTACCTTTCTGGGCCTCGAATGTGTCCATTGCATTGCTGTCTATGCAGAGTCAGAAAGCTTTCGGATTTCATCAAAAATATCTTAATTTGTGTTCTGAAGATGAATGAAGGTCTTACAGGTTTGGAACGACAGAATTTTCATTTTTGGGTGAACTATCCCTTTAAGTCGTGACATATGGAATACTGTTTACGGGTCCAAGCCTCTACTCAATTGAGCGGAGAACACTGTCTTGACCATACACTACAGTCTCCAGGCTCACAGGCTTGTTGGGATTACTACAGCACACTGTGAGTGTATATTAGCACCATTTGTTGTTTGCTTTGGGATCTTGTCAGACCTATGAACCGGATGGCATAAATATTTGTATAAATACTTGAGACCTTTTACCACATGCTGGTGAGCTTTTTACTCTGAGCCTTTAGTGTGGGTTAAAGGCCCCCCTCACCACTTCATACATTTTCATGACTTTGAAATAAAAGTAAAGTGAAGTTAAATCACATTTAGTTATATAGAGCTTTATATTATACAGATTATAAGAGCAGCTTCACATTAATAAACAGTAAAATAACAGTGTTAATGTTATAAAGATAATTATCAAACAAATTCAATTTCAGGTGTAAAGCAGCTCTACAGATGAGTCATTGTTGAGCTCAGTTTAGTTCAATAAAACTGTTGATGTTCATCAATTATGAAACAAGCTGCCGTGTAAGCAGCTTTACAGAAGGCAACAGTGTCATTATTCAGCTCAGTTCAGTTCAAGAACAGTGTCAGTGCATTAAATCTATAAAATGACTGGATATTAATTGTCTTTCACACTCCAACTGTGCAAGCCAAAGGTGACAGTGACAAGCAACCAAAACTCCATCAGGTGACAGCAGTGGAGAAAAAAAAAACATCTTGGGAGAAACCAGGCTCAGATGGGGGGCCAAGTCTTCTCTGTACAAATGAGCAAACATAGGCCGATTTATGATTCCAGGCTGCATCACAAATCAGATTTTGTGGGCTGATATTCAAAATTTTGCATTTAGCTCCTACTTGGAGATCAGGATACACCATGGTGGAATTCGGTGAGAAAAAGGAAGAACAGCAGTCTGTTCAGCAACTGGCTTATCACTGGCCTTTTTAACACTCATCTTGCTACTTGCTAAAGTCTGTGTTGAGGTCCTAACTACTCATGTTCATAGCTGGCCAACAAACCACTACTATGCTTTCTTTTCCCACAAAATGTGTTGCTCCATCAAAAAAAAAGCGCATTTTCACTAATGTGTGCCTTTAGCTCTGTGGTATCCTATCTACTCTACTGCAGTCCGGGGGCCTGTAAGACTGATATTTCTTGTTGAATGAACATTCCTCAACAAATGACATGGTTGTCAGCCTTGTTATGTATTTTGTTTGAGCAGACTTGAGCTAACAAACAGAGAAAATAAGACTGCAGACGGTTGAGTATATGCTATCGAGTTCTTATAGAGATCGGCTGATACCATGGCAACCGTCACTGAAAAAGACATTTTGATGCTCTGTGTGTCCTTTGTAAACTCTTTGTAGCTTATATGGATGTTTTGTATATCAGGCAGTGTGTTTCTTAGTAACGGACACAATTTTTTTGTTTTGAGGCTTCTATAATTATTGTTGTATGTTTTTATTCTTGCAACAAAAATGATTTAAGTGAAATCTTTTTTGATGTATATCTACTTCACGTTGTGTTTTTCTGTAGAATCAGAGTGGGCATTTCCAATCTGAATGGTCTGCATGCAATGGTGCTGAAAACTAAACTACATCTGTCTTTGTAGTCCTGTTTTTCTTCTGTCACTGTATCTTTCCTCCATTTGTCTAAATATCATATATCAGTCATACTTTTTCTCTACCCCGGTTACTTACCTTCATTTTTCTGCACACACTACACACTCTTGCTCCTGTCCTTGAGGAAGATTTATCACTTCTCCAAACACTAAACGCGTTGGCTGAAAGGGGCAGATGATGATGACCTGACGCTGAAGTTTCTCCTGAGCTGTAATTTTCACAGAATGGCTTGAAGTATTAACCCCGATGCTCTAGCGGTGCCATATCCAGCACAGACATAAAGAGATAATGTGTTTTCAAGCTCAGTGGAGTATAAGCATATGGTTTGAAATCCAGGTCTTAATTTTTAGCAGACCTATTTTATTTATTTATTGATATATATTCACTTAAAAGACATTACTTTTTATTAGCCAAAAAATATGATATTATATTAATATTATATATAAGTTGCATTATATTAGGAGACTGGGGCTACAAGTTGTCACAAGGGCTATATCCCAGTAACTCAGTATTGAAGCAAGAGTATATCTCCAGAAGTATTTTTGGTTTCAAGTAAAAAAAAAAAAAAAAATCTCTTAAATTAAAATAATTTTGTCTTGATATCATATGTAAGTAAAATGTTTGACAACTGGCCATGGTTTCCATCCTCAGTAACTGTAAGGTTTTGATTCAAAAGATCTCCTGAAGTGTTTTTTTATGCTGGTTTTAAGTTCAACAATCTCTTCTAGTTCAAAAATCTCTCAAATTAGAATAGTCTTATTTATTTATACAAACTTAAAGCCTAATATCAGCCTTTTTTTATTTTAATAAACAAGAAAAATGTAAATGTTACAATTTTTCAAGAAATCTTGCAGCCATTGTAGTATTGCAAAGACATTTCCGTAAATTTACTTATAGGTTATTTTATCCAACATACTTAATTCATAGAGCTCTCTTTCATAACGGACAACTGATTTGAGTCAGGAATGTTAAGGAGGGCATAAAAAATGCACAGCGCGATAGGTCCGCAAACCCAGGACTGAATACTGGTTTAGAGATGTTTCAGAAGTTTAGGTCCTGTACTGCTGGAAGCTCGTTGCAGTGCTGCGGCGCCCCCTAGAGGACATGCGCAAAAACGCTCGCACAACCGCTGTCACGTTCATCCGCGTCACGTGACACAAACCCGGAAGCGCAAATCACTCGAGATGTCGCAGCACGGAATTACGAGCTATTGAGTTCCCATATCTTTCTTCTTTTTTTGTCCATAATTAAAAATGCAGAATTACGATAAGATACCTGTGGACTCCATGCCTGCAACCGCGCCTGATTTCAGAGGGTAAGATTTTTTTATATGATTCGCCTTTTCTGCTCAGACTACACGTGACCTTACACCAAAATTACAATGACTAAGGGCAATTTTAAATTGAAATAGTCCATTAATTAGTATCATTGTTGAATTTCAAATTATTTAAAGCTCATATTTCGACTGTTTTCATTTGTGTAATCTCTCCTCGTCTCTTTCTTCCTTGCATTCATTCAGGAATGACGGTTCACTTGTCTCTGTACTCAAGACGCTATTGTTTTTCACTCTTCTGATGATAACTTTACCAATCGGGCTGTATTTTTCATCAAAGTCTTTTCTCTTTGAAGGTATTTTGCTTCCAAAGGCTGATAAACTAGTCTTTTATTTATGCATTAAAATAATAAGCACAATAATAATATTTAATATCCATGTGTAACACTACAGGTCAGTATATTAAGTCCTTAGGTGCTGATTTGCTTTGGTAATTCATGATTTCTGCTTAATTCTCATCGTTTCTTCACAGCCTCTCTGGGATACTCCAGCAATGACAGCTACTTCTATGCCGCCATCGTTGCTGTGCTTGCTGTCCATGTGGTTCTGGCTCTCTTCGTTTACGTTGCATGGAATGAGGGATCACGCCAATGGAGAGAGGGAAAACAGGATTAAGCAAGACGATAAAAACTAAAGGGAGCGATGGAAACACGCATAACACTCTGTCTTATTCATTCCTGAACTAGAGAATCGTAATGGAGTGACACCATCTCTCTCTGTGTGTGTGCTTACTTTTCTCCTGAATGTCTCAGCCTATCAGAGAGAAGATGCCTGATTTCTGGTCGAGGTCATCTTTGGTCTGGCTGGAGGTTGTGTCAGAAGGTGTTAGATGTTAATCTGTGTTTTTGTGCAGGGTTAATAGAGGATGGCATTGAAGACGCACTGTTCTCATGAAAGTTCATTGTTCTTGCAGTGTCATATTTGGACCCATTTCAGTGGGGTCAGAGTTTTATGTTGACATTATGTGTTTTAGATCTATGTAGCAAATAAATCAACACTCCATCTGCCCATTGTTTGTGCCCCTTTTTAGGATAATAAAAAGAAAATGAATTAATTATCAGATTATTGATTTAGATTGCTCTATGCCTTTAATATATCTTTATGATTCACATAAATATTTGAACACAGAACCATGTGACATTTAATGAACTATTTTAACACTCTTTGAATAGTTAACTGTGAAATCAAGCTCTCACACTTAACCTCAATATAATAATTCTGCATGACTAAATACATGTTCTATCTTGAAAATCAGAAGTGGTTGCTACAGCTTTCAAGCTCTGCACATTTTTTATCAAGTGGAAACTCACTGTAATTAGGTTTGACAAGTGAATCAGTCTGAGACTAAGCTAGGGACAGTGATGGAGGGCAGTGAAATCATGATTATTGAGAGGTTTCTGCATTTCTCAGCCTAGTTTAGACGAGAGAACATGACCCCAAGGCAACACAGGAAGATGATTGCATGCAGAAATGTGCCAAAGTTTGCCAAAGAAGGGATGCGTATATGTAGTTTCAGTCAAATTGTAATTCAGAAATAAACCCCTGCATAGACCCATGGTTGAGACTACGACAAGAATCAGTCTAGAATACTGTTTTGAGATCATATCAGATCATACAGTTATAAATTCACTGTAAACCACGGCTATCAGCAGGAAATCATCATCACGTGCTTTCAGATGGAGCAGAATGGAGCTACTACACATTCAGATGGAGCTACTACACATAGCCGTAGTTCACTGACAAGTTACGCAAAAAAAACGCAGACGATTTTATTGCGCGATTCTGAAATCGAATAAATCGTTTGCGATAATGACAGCTGTTCACATAGCTTCTCAGTGAACTACGGCTCTGTGAAGTAAATACTGCTCCATCTGAAAGCATGTGAAAATACCACATGTAATAAAATTTTTACTCCAAACTCACTTCATAACGTCAGTCGAGTGTTTGAAATAAATCCTTCTGTGAGATGATGTGGCTTCTTACACAGAATAAGGCACGCAACATATTTCATAGTATTTAAGCAGTGATAAAGGCATTGCATTATAAATATACTTTATTTTAATTAAAATTATAATAATAAGAACTCGTATATTGCCGTAGTCGTGTGTTTATTAGTCACGTTGAATCAATGAAAGCAGTTGAATCTTCTGTTTATTCAGCTGCAGAGATAGGCATTTTCTGGGTTTCTTCTGGGAGGCGTATTTGGAGTTTCAGCGCGAGAGCGCCCTCTGGCCTTTGGATGGAGATTTACTGCTGATCACAGAACCGTGCTTCACTGAAAGATACGCATGACAATCGCAGCTTATGTCGAATCGCGATCTCGATTCCATTTCGATTTATCATGCAGCCCTCCGTAGTACGGCTTCACAAAATAAAACAGAGCAAATAAAGTGTAATGATATTAATAAAAACAGCTTCGAATGTGGCTCAGCCAATCAGAATCAAGGACCGGAACTATCCGTTTTATAATGGGCATTTTAAACTCATTCCTCCTAGCATTTTGTACCTAAAGCAATGAACAGTTAAGAAAAATAAGGTCACATCAGTACATTTTCAGAATAAAGCAGACTATGTATTTCATATATTTCATATTATACAAACAAAAAGGGTCTTTGAACCCCTGAGACAGTCTGCATCAAGTTACATTAAATCACTCCCCCAAGAATGCATTTGGGTTTTGATGAGTTCATGAATGGGTTCTGGTCTGGACAGATTCTTACAGCGCTGTTTTTCATCTGGTAATGGAAGGAATGAGGGCTTTTACACACCGACTGCTAAAGCAGACTGAGCCAAAAATAATGATGACTGAGAAACAGACGAAAGGGAAAGCGAGTTAAATGTCTTGAGGGATGAAGCTGGGCAGGAAAAGCAGGGAAACTTCCTTGCGGAAATATTGAGAGCATGTCTGGATGGAAGAGGAGTGGAAAAGGAGAATTAGTAGAATTTCCTGGTTTCCCATCCAGCTCTGTAGTTTTCTCTGTCCACTGTTTACTACTACAGTATCTCACCTACGCAGATTTGACCTGCATGAACTTCCCCAAGAAATTAATTAGTGAACATAAGTTACGAAAAGTAACCCGCCAAATTGGCTAGTGATTTGACAGCGTTACCCGCCACAGCTGATTTTTACCCGCATTTGGCGGGTTGGCGGGTGTTAATTTTAAACCCTGGATGAGACCAAGATAAACTTATTTGGTTCAGATGGTGTCATCGGTTGAAATTTTGTTCCTTTTTTATTCGAAATTTTCCCAAACTTGTTAACTATATCTTAAAATATCACGCTTCTCAAATATAAGTAAATGCATTTTGCACCTTTATAGATCATGTTAGTGTATCTATAATGGGCTATGGGAAAAGTAGCTTAATATTAGTGTAATCTATTAACAAGCCTATGCATAAAACCCGCCTTTTAACTTGTACTAGATATGAGTGTAATGTCATAGAACAGCCTCATTTTAATACGACTGACTTTGTATTGTAAGTTACTAATTATAACACTTTCATTGTACATAAAGAGAGCAAAGAATATTTGCATTATCAAAGAATATTAACTTCAGTCTAGACAGAGTTAAAGCACTCTCAACAACTCCCATTATAATCACTGAAGCTGTTTACACTGTGAAATGAATATCTTACTTACATCTTACTCACATCTGCACTTTGTTTATGATGAGAGAATTCGCCAGAGAGCAGCATTCAGTCAGCGAGCGCGCGCACTGAACAAAACACGGGCTTTTCAGCGATGACTCATCTGAATGCCTCTGCATTGGCCATTGCATTCATAAGCTCAACAGAATCCTGTGTGATTGGTTATAATGTGCAGCACTGTAAAAAACGCGTCTGGCTCAACGCCAGCCAAAGCACGAATGCAGATTTGAATTTGGCAGCTGATTCTGTGCCGCACTGAACGTTCTAATGTATCAAATATAAAAATATATATTATTCAGCCATTTTTGGTCTTTTGGAAGCTGCATTCAAAATCTACTTTGCTTAAAATCCTGAGGGGGCACGGTTGAAATCATGTTCCTGGAGGAGCAGTATTTCGGCTGGGCCCCCCTCTGGTCTAGTGCCCTGGGCACGTGCCCGGTAGGCCCGTGCGTTAATCCGTCCCTGGGTGGGAGTGTCATGGTCTGGGGCTGCATGAGTGCTGCCGGCACTGGGGAGCTACAGTTCATTGAGGGAACCATGAATGCCAACATGTACTGTGACATACTGAAGCAGAGCATGATCCCCTCCCTTCGGAGACTGGGCCGCAGGGCAGTATTCCAACATGATAACGACCCCAAACACACCTCCAAGACGACCACTGCCTTGCTAAAGAAGCTGAGGGTAAAGGTGATGGATTGGCCAAGCATGTCTCCAGACCTAAACGGAAGGTGGAGGAGCGCAAGGTCTCTAACATCCACCAGCTCCGTGATGTCGTCATGGAGGAGTGGAAGAGGACTCCAGTGGCAACCTGTGAAGCTCTGGTGAACTCCATGCCCAAGAGGG
>NW_015537978.1:405456-422718 GCF_001515605.1 Sinocyclocheilus anshuiensis | reverse complement strand
AGACACGGGTCACGACGAGGCGTTCCCCATAGCGACCCCTAGAGGACGCAGTTCGAAGTTCCCATGAAAGGGAACTCTCTGAGGATCTGAAAAAAAGAATTGTTGCTCTACATAAAGATGGCGTAGGCTATAAGAAGATTGCCAAGACCCTGAAACTGAGCTGCAGCACGGTGGCCAAGACCATACAGCGGTTTAACAGGACAGGTTCCACTCAGAACAGGCCTCGCCATGGTCGACCAAAGAAGTTGAGTGCACGTGCTCAGCGTTATATCCAGAGGTTGTGTTTGGGAAATAGACGTACGAGTGCTGCCAGCATTGTTGCAGAGGTTGAAGGGGTGGGGGGTCAGCCTGTCAGTGCTCAGATCATACGCCGCACACTGCATCAAATTGGTCTGCATGGCTGTCGGCCCAGAAGGAAGCCTCTTCTTAAGATGATGCACAAGAAAGCCCGCAAACAGTTTGAAGACAAGCAGACTAAGGACATGTATTACTGGAACCATGTCTTCTGTTCTGATGAGACCAATATATACTTATTTGGTTCAGATGGTGTCAAGCGTGTGTGGCGTCAACCAGGTGAGGAGTACAAAGACAAGTGTGTCTTGCCTACAGTCAAGCATGGTGGTGGGAGTGTCATGGTCTGGGGCTGCATGAGTGCTGCCGGCACTGGGGAGCTACAGTTCATTGAGGGAACCATGAATGCCAACATGTACTGTGACATACAGAAGCAGAGCATGATCCATAGTTGTATTCCAACATGATAACGACCCCAAACACACCTCCAAGACGACCACTGCCTTGCTAAAGAAGCTGAGGGTAAAGGTGATGGATTGGCCAAGCATGTCTCCAGACCTAAACCCTATTGGGCATCTGTGAGCAAGGTCTCTAACATCTGGAAGAGGACTCCAGTGGCAACCTGTGAAGCTCTGGTGAACTCCATGCCCAAGAGGGTTAAGGCAGTGCTGGAAAATAATGGTGGCCACACAAAATATTGACACTTTGGGTCCAATTTGGACATTTTCACTTAGGGGTGTACTCACTTTTGTGGCCAGCGGTTTAGACATTAATGGCTGTGTGTTGAGTTATTTTGAGGGGACAGCAAATTTACACTGTTATACAAGCTGTACACACGCTACTTTACATTGTAGCAAAGTGTCATTTCTTCAGTGTTGTCACATGAAAAGATATAATAAAATATTTACAAAAATGTGAGGGGTGTACTCACTTCTGTGAGATACTGTATATCTCCATTCTACCCCCTCTGTGAGCTGTGCAGCCCAGTTGAGTAACTCTACACTACAGGACTCTACATTGCTGTCAACAGAACTAGTCTACTGAACTCTAGATAATACAACAATAGAAGTTCATGTTTAAGCAATAAAATATGAGATGCCATGCTATAATCGAGGCTAAAGAGTGTAGTTAAACAACACATAACCTGCAACCCATTTAACTGCGACTAAAACAATAAATGACCGATTGCTTTTCTAAAACATTAGGTCTGTCACTTAATAAAATATATAGGACTCATATTTAATAGATGTTATTTTATTAAGGAATAGTTCACTCAAAAATGAAAAGCTGCTGAAAATGTTCTCGCCCGCAGGCCATCGGAATAGCTTTGGAGTAATTTAGCATTACATCACTTAAATGGGATGCTCTGCAGCAAATGGGTGCCATCAGAATGAGTAATATTATGCAGAGAGGACTTGAATTTTAGCTAGAAACAATGGTTTGAAGTTAAAAATGTCTAAATTATGGATTTGTTTACAAATATGCAACTTTTCACTTCACAAGATGCTAACTGATGGACTGGATTGGTGTGGATTACTTGTGGATCATTGTGGTGTTTTTATCAGCTGTTTGAACTCTCATTCTGACGGCACCCATTCACTGCAGAGGATCCTTTGGTGAGCAAGTGGTTAAATGCTGAATTTCTCATCTGTTCTGATGAAGAAACCAATTAATCTACATCTTGGATGGCCTAAGGGTGAGTAAATTTTCATATTATGATGAACTATTCTTTTAAATAATTCTGATAATATAGTTCCTAACAAACAAAACCTCGCTATGCAACAAAAATAACAATCCACTATGCTGATACTGTACATTAAAGAGTTGTTATAAAAAAAATTATGTAACTATAAAATAAATACGTTTAAAATATTAAATGTTTGAAAATTACTTTTTAAAAAGCAAACCTACCTGAGTATTTTGTGTTCATGGCCATCTGTGTGTAATATTTGACCATGATGTGTGATTTACCTGAACGTAGAAGAAGATCAGAAGAGGCAAGTTTCAGCACATGTATTTCATTTGATCAGTTGAATTCTTACACTTGAATTATAACTTTTACTAATTTACTTTATGAATTATTACTTTTTTGAGTTTGTTGAAAGTGGGGTGGTATAGTTATAGCTCATCAAAGCTAATTGAATGGCTGCCAGTTCAGTTTCTACTGATATCACCACTGTGTTGTAAGTGTGGATAAAAGTGTGTGAATAAGCATCTGGCCCCATCTTCAGGATCAGTTTTCAGACAGGTACAGACATCCAAGTCTTGAACTGCTGGACTAAATGGAACCTACATGGTCTAATCATGTCTTGATAACACAGTAGATGGAGATAGGAGATGGAGAGGTCACATGTTAATGTTAGTGAAGCAATACTTTGGCACATACAGAAGAGAAAATAACTAAGGGGAAGTTGGAATAAAAGAGGAATGACTGAAAAATACAGGTCTTATTGGAAGCAACTGCAGCTCCACAGTAGGTGGGGGGGGTGGCATTACAGATAAATAGGTCAAGGATAGCTGTTATCCAACTGTTCCTTAGACAGCAGTCCTGACCTGAAATCTACACAGCACACGATAGAACCACTAGCAGTCTGTCTATTTCTGTTTCACTCATCGTGTCTCTTAACTCCTGCCTCCCCAGACACAAAAATGACGGAGATATTTCATTCATTTGTGCGTCATCATTATAATTATTAATCCAGGTCTGTGTGTACGTATCTGTGAGGGTGCATACGTGCTTGAGTTTATGGGTGGGTATGTGTGTGTGTGCGTATGAATCTTCCCCTATTATTCCCTGTGACTCACTCCCGTCGTGTAAACACACATGCAGAGAGGTGAGAGGATGTTGTATAATCCTCCCCATTTCCTTTGTGCATGTAGCTTTCTACAGTTAGACAATACATGACCTGACTGAGGTCAGAAAAGTCTTGACCAGTTCAGGCTTACAACCAACACTCTGATACATTGCAAACTGTACATAAATTATATAAAGATCTCATCTAAAATAATGTATATATATTGCCATTTTGAATGTATTAAATAATAATAAATCATATATCTAATGATGATGCCTGTCGTTGCCTGATACACATGGTAGAAAACTGAATTAAGGAAGAGGAAGTACTAAAGCAATAAGCCCCAAGAAGCCGTGGTTTACAGTGAATTTATAACAGCTAAGGGGCGTTGTTAGGCACGACGCAAAGCGGATAAAACGGTTATTCCATATATGTAGTAAGGTTTCACAAAATAAAACAGAGCAAATAAATTGTAATGATATTAATAAAAACAGTATTCTTCCACCAAACAATGTAGTTCTTCAGAAACAGTTGTGGTTGCCAAGCAACACACAACAAGTAAACAAAGGTGTATGTTTGTAGAGTAATTTACAACAGCTTCAAACGTGGCTCAACCAATCAGAATCAAGGACCGGAACTATCCGTTTTATAAATGTCCATTAAAGATGGCTAGTGCGATGGGATTTCACTTTTTGGCTGTTGGTCAGTTGGCCACGTCACCTCGTCAGTACAATTACAGATGAAATGCCTTTAATACAGTATTCACATAATTTTGCTCATATTTAGATATTCATGCTAAGTATGAGACAGCTGTAGTCAGCTAAGTGTCTCATGGAACAAATCTACTGTAGTGCTGTAATGGGATCTGAAGCAAAACCAAAGGCCAGAAACTGGTTCAGACGTTGCTGAATATTTTTGGTCTAAGTATGAGTTCCGTCTCAACCTGCAGAACCAGAATCCTGTTCCCCAAGTAGAACACATCCGCTGAGTTACCATGGACACAATTTGGGCTCTCATCCTGTATTTTGATTGTGCAAAAGTAACTACGGGTGATTCACCGACTAGCGACCATTGCCATGGAGACTGGCTTCTCTCTCATATTATCTTGGAATTTTTTAGAGCGATCCCTTCAAGTTCAGTCTGAAAGAGAGATGGAAACAAAGAATAATTCTAAATTATTCTAAATTCTCTCATAGAGTAATCCACAGAAGCTAATTTGAGGCTTGTAAACACATTTATCTAAACTGTCTGCACAACAGAAATGTGTATGTGCTCAGCATTCAGAGGTAACTCTGTGAGTTTTATTTTGATTTATTATGCACTGTCATTTCTGATCAGTAATAATTTGCTGTTGCTAATGATCTAGACTGCTGGTCTAGAACTAGCCATCTCGACTTGCCGGGCAAAGACTTGTATTTTTCATGCTGATCTTGGACCAGTTATTCATTGAGCTCAGGCTGGTACATTGGCATGAGCCAGCACACTGACTCATTGGGTATTCTGCCAGGGCACTGGGATGGCAATGTGTGCTCTGATCTGTACTTAAACACCAAACACCCTCTCTTTTCTTCACTCTCTCTTTCACGTCCCAAATGTCTCAATTTCCTTGATGTTACAGATAACTAACAGTTATCCTGTTCTATGCATATGTATGTTATGTATACCATGTATATTATACAGCATTCAGCATGATGCCATAATTAGCACTATTTATAGTACTTGTGTATACTATGTGTAATGAGTATATTCTGTATTATGTATAATACATCTAAAATTACTATAAATTATTGAAAATGTTTTTTAGGGTTGGTATCTTAAAAAGTGTGAATTACCTTATAATTTACAGAGAAACAAAATGTATATTGAATGAATAGTTCACCCAAAAATGACATTTTTTTCATCATTTACTCACCCTTATGTCATTCCAAATCTGTATGACTAAAAACTAAAAAGTTTGGGTTAATTAGGAACCAAAACTATTTGGTTACATCACAAATTAAAGCATCTTAACAAAATATCTTTTGAAAGGGTTTTGAAAAAACCTGATGAAAGTTTTAATTTTTGGGTAAATTATCCTTAAATGAGACAATCCATGTGGGACTATTAATTTATTTAAAAAACCATTAGATGTATTTGGATTATATTTAATTGTTTTGTACACTGGTGTAATGTGTTTTCTTTTGTTCTGTTAATGTTTACTGCATTCTTTCAATGTCCTGTGTGTTACCCTGTCGGTATTTTGTGTATGTAAGGTAACACTCTGCTGTCTTAAGTTGCTAAAGAGGTCAAGGATGAGGTTAATGATGAAATTAAGTCATTGTGAGTAATTTTTCCACCATTTTTACTATCTATACATTTTCCATTAGCGGTTTAAAGGGGCTTTCAATTAGGGCTTTAATGACATATTATGAGCAAGTTCTGGCAACCACATCTGCAAGTTACTGTATAATTCTATTCTTCACCTCAAGTCCTATTTGATTGCTTGTGTATATCCAACTGATAAGTGAAAGCCTACGTTTACAGGTTGCACAACAACAGTGACTCAGTATAGATCAGCTGTGTGATTTCTGCCTCTGGACTACAGCTGACTGTCCTCAACTGCCGGAGGGTTTTTCATTGACCAAGCACCGCTGAGTGAACCATCGGCAGATGGCAATCACTGTCTGACATGACCTAGTTACAGTCCACAGCAGCACGATCCAATTAAACCCCCTCCCGCCCGCTGATCTGTGCACAGTTTAAAAGAAAATCTTTCCGCTTCAAAGAATTACGTTTCTTCGTCTTTACGCGTGCAAACAATTGGAATTTTAACGGTTTAAAAAACGATTTCCTAGGGTAAAATGAATGGGGGTCAGGGTACGAATTATGCAGTGAATTTCTGGCTGTCAAGTTCTTCAAAGTAAGTTCTATGAGGGGACGCATATTTTGTGATGAAATTAAATGCTGAATGAAATGCTGAATGATGACAGATTTTAAAGGGGTGGCTGATTGCAATTTCACTTTTTTAACGTTAGTTTGTGTGTAATGTTGCTGTTTGATCATAAACAATATCTGCAAAGTTAAGAAGTTGAAAGTTCAATGCAAACGGAGATATCGTCTTTTAAAATTATGGCAGTTTAATGCCTACAAAAACGGCTTGTAGGGACTACAACGAGTTACTTCCCGGGTTCGTGACATCACAAACCCTGATAAACCCCGCCCCCGGGAACACGCAACGAAGGGGGCGAGGCCGAGGAGAGGAAGAGAAAACTAGGGATGCACGTAAAAATCTATTAATTTATGAATCACGATTCTGTCGTCTAACGATTCCAATGGATTCACAAGTTTCAAAATCAATGTTCTAAAGCAGCGGTTCTTAATAATGTTCCTGCGTCCCCTGCTCTGCATCTCTCTCTCTCTCTCATTCAGATCATCAGCTCAGCTCTGTTCCATTTATACACTTATTTTCCCATAGCTATGAGAAGCATTAGGCTATACATGGACGCGCGTGCAGTTCCCGTACTGTATTAAAGCTTTAATCAGGATAAAACCGTATATTAAAAGCTAACAGAAGCAGTAGCATTCACAAATAACAGCGTATCTAAAAGTATAAGACAACAACAAACAAACATACCATTAAGAGCCGTGCTTGCTCTTCACTAATATCCTCTGCGTCTCAATCGGGCTCAAATTGATAAGCAATATAGACGACGCCATTGTTTACAATACAACCGGAGCTCATGCTGCTGAGGTGAGAGGCGGGACGCTTAGACGTGCATCAGAAGCGGTTTAGCCAATCACAACACACTGCACTAGCTAACCAATCAGAGTCCATCGCGTATTTCTGAGGGAGGGGCTTCATAAAAGCAGGAAATTATCAGCCAGTTTATCAGAGAAGGGACAAAGCGATGAAAAATAAAGGTAAATTAAGTGAAAAATAATGCGTTTTTTAAAAAACGAAGTATGAACACATGTTAGACTGCACCCCATAAACACCATCCTAGAACAAAACAACTCAACCACCCCTTTAAAATTTGTTGACATACCTGGAAAGGGCGTTAGTGGCGTACTGTTTCCATGGTTACCACCTCAGACAAACGGTAGTGTTCGCCGGAATCTATTTGGAGGCCGTTAATATTTGCTCTGACCAACGTGTAATCAAACTACCTTTTATGGTTGCAGAAACGTTTGAAAACACCGTTGACGCATATACATATTGGTAAGTTATAGCCTACAAAACATATTCAACCCCAACTCCATCGCTGGCACTCGTGCTCGCTTAAACTCGTTGGTCCAGATGGGGGTTAGGGGTGACGCAATATTTCAAGGCATCGTTTACAGCCACAAACTAATAAGCTGCGAAATACACCTTATGAAACAATAGTCCTTACATACCATAACTGCCTACAGAACTCCCACGTCATTTGGGAAACTCGAGCGTATCTATGACATTTCTTTTTTAAAACATCGTTCACTCTAATGGTATTTGTAATAACCTACGAAATCTGTAACCCAGGCTCCCCCCTTTATTTCCACACGAAGAGCTTGCCTCACTGAGACACGGCCTCCTTAATTCTCCGCCGATGACATTCTCTGGCCGCCGTTCAAACCGTTTGAGAACGGAGAGAGCGAGCGCACACCCGCCGCGTTCCCTCCGCCGACTTTGGCGAATCCGGTCCGGCCTCGCCCCTTCGCTCCTTTTAAGGTGTGACGACGGCTGATGACGTAAAGCGTGAGGTGTGTGCGTTGGAAAATGAACATCAGTGAATGAAAAAAGCGCCCTGGAAGTCACTCATTGCCCACAGAAACGGTGCCGGTTATGTAACCCGATTGCATGTGTAAGGCAAGGAAGGCAAAAACGCTCTCGGTGTGTCTCGTCGCTGGAGATTCCTAGCAACTTTTCTGTTGAAGTCTGGTTCTCATTGCTGCCTCTGATTAGGTGAGTACTGCCGGTTGTTGCTTGGTTTAGTTTGTGAAATTAGAGCACACAAGAAGAAGTGTGTCATTGTGTTAAAGGCGCCCGGTGCAAGCGCCCATAACGGGTTTACATGGTGCTGTAGACGTTCTGGTCGTGCAGTTAAAGTTGCAACAGATAGAACGTGAGTGTTTATGTCTTGTTTTTTATTAGTAGCGAGAAGTAAATTTGTTTTTCTGGAAATACATTTATGGGTTTCTCTCTGTGATTAAGTCATTTGTTTCTTAATTGTTAAGGACAGTCTCTGTACTTTGTTCCTGTACTTCTTGTGAAGTGACATATTCCAGGAATGTGATATCTATAAGTGTCAGATGGTTGGACGGATTATGTGAGTCTGCATATACATATTCATTCATTGGCCGAGTTGACGTCTCTCTGTATGTTTTTAATGGAGGTCAAGAGGAACAGCAGAGTACAATCCAATCCTACTCTGTTTTCTTTTACAGCCTCTTACGGACTTGAAGTCATAGATAATGCTTTTAACGATGGCGACATGCCTGTTGAAAGTTTGAACTTAATAACCCTCAGAATAAAAGCACTTGTGAAAAGCTTGCAAGTTATGTAACACATGACTTGAGACTCATGAGCCGGTGGCAATGACGTCATGCCCTGGATTTGGTTGAGGGGAATGAATAAAAAGTTCACTGCTGACGATGTGGTCGAGCTACTCTTTCAGACTTTTTTTCCACTTGTCACTCACTTATAATTTTCGCTCTAAACTGACTTTGATCTCGCTTATTGGCTCATTTTATGAGTAGTTAATTTGTTGGTGTTGCTAGTTCTGGACGAAGTTAACAAATGGACGCAAGTTAAACATTATTTGAGATATTGGTGACTTGTTTGATTGTGCTATAAATGCTTTGTTTGTGTAGTCTATGCCTGGCACAGCACGAGGGCAGTTGTCAGTTCTCAAGTCTAGTTTTTTTTATTATTATTATTCTGGTTGCCTGAATGAAACACAAATGACATCAAATTAATCTATGAACAAATTGGTTTGTGTTTGATAATGCATTTGTTGCATTGAAAAATATCATCATACATTTTCAAATCAGCAACAGTGTTCTCCTCAGCTGTACAGCACTGAAAAGCAATGTAATGTTCAAAAAATATGTTTTTATAGGGCTGCACGATAAATCGCATGCGATATTTAATGCGCGTTCATGAAACGGTCGTCCATAAAATGCATTGCTGTTCTGTTGTAAGTGATCTTAAAGATTCCTAAATGCATCTACTTTCGGAAGGCCAAATAAAGTGCTTTTGCTTTCGCCTAGAAACACACCGTCTCCCTGACATGGCTGCTTCAACACTAACTGCAGTTACTGAAACCACGCCTTCTTTCTTTGCGTGCACATTTGGGCGCATTATGCAAATATTCCCACATAGTGACCTAGATATGTGGGGGCATGTTAGAACGAGCCGTTTTAGGAGGGTGTGGCAGAGTCTTAACTTTGATAAAGAATTATCTCCTTGGTTTTGAGACTTTAGTCTTTGCAACTTCAGGGATCTTATCTATGCACAATCAGCTTGTAACACTCCGAAGAGAAAGGAAAACTTGAAATCGCATCATATGACCCCTTTAAACTCTACATTGTTATAGCAGACTTTTTCGAGAGTGTCTTTTTGTCACATGGGAATTTTGATACCTTCTTTCAATATATTGCCTTTTCAAAGAGAGCAACGTGAATCCTGATAATAACATGTACATTTATTTTAGTGTTTCATTCGTATTTGATCTTTCTGTAGTGACTGTGAAGGGGTGGGAGATTGAAAGGGAGAGATTGTGAATCAGCCTGTGTCATTGTTAATTAAGTTGGCAATTAATTAGCCATGTTAGTAACTCGCTGATTATCACCCAGTGGTTTTGTGGTTTATATTTATGCATGTGTATTTTATTCACATCTTATTTTTATTATCTGTGTGTTGTTGTTGTCTCCGTGTACTGGAAGCTTGTGACAGTATGACAAATTCCGTGTATGTGCAAACATACTTGGCAATAAAGCTCTTTCTGATTCTGATTCTGAAAAACTAGTGCACAGTTGATGTACACTTTACGGCTAGCTGCTACAAAATACTCATGTGCTGTGTGCTTCCGCATTTCATTCACAGCATTTCCAACGCACTCAGTATCCAAATTTGCTCACCTGTTTTTTGTTTACTTACTTAGTGGACTATGTTAGCAGTGTAATGAGGACATCTTATTTTTTCAAAACTTCTAGTTGTTAGTACTTTCCTGGCTCTTGATTGGCTCTTCCTGAGGTAGCCAGTCATTGATTATCTCAACGTTACCTCATCAGAATAACGCAGATGTATTTTTGAAGGATTTAGTGTTTTATATAGCTCTCTTTATCTGTTTCATGTTGTATGAATGGCTCAGTCAGTTATTCTCGTTCTTCAGTCCTGTATATCTGTTGCGCTGTGTGGGCAGATAGATGTGCCCTGTTCTGCTCTAAATGTTAAATTGTTCTGCATAAAGGCTCTCATTAGTAGAAAATCTCATAGAGTGATTCACAAAAAAAAAAAATTCAGCAGAAACTTGGGGTTGTGGGTGGTGAGGGCATATGACAGGTACACCCCCTCTGGTGTGAGTGTGTGTGTGTGTTGGGTAACAGAATGACACAGTGGCCACTGCTGGGCTGTTATGGAGCTATCGCACTGGGGAAACTGGGTTACTGGGGCATGGCCTGCAAGCTTCGCCCTAGCGTGCAGGCAAGCATGTCACTGTGACTCGGCAGGCAGAAATGGCAGTGAGTCGCTACTGCGCCTGAGTGTGTTAAAAAAAAAAAGCGCCGACCCTTTAAGAGCTCTCAGAGCAGTGGTGAATGTTCAAATTCTGTGTCAGATCTACCAGTAGCCCCTCACTGCACGCCCCCTGGATCTTGTGTTCTGCAGTGAGGACCATCTCAGATCTACAGCCATGTGAACAGAGCATGAAGCTAAAAAACTGAGTAGACAGATAAAAATGAAAGAGACTCAGTAAAGACGGGTAGAGAGAAAGTGAAGAAGAAAAAACATTAGAGAAAACACCCTAATGCCTGACACCATTAAAAAAAGCAGCATTTCAAGCATAAATGTAGGAATTGATTAGCTTGACTCCAATTGATTAGAGTCAAAGAAAGGACAGCATTTCATTCATATATATGACCCTGGATCACAAAACCAGTCATAAGGGTCCATTTTTTTTAAATTTAGATTTATACAGCAAATGAAGTTCTTAGCAAAAATTAAGTTTTGATATATTTATGGTAGTACATTTACAAAATATCTTCATGGAACTTGATCTTTACTTAATATCTTAATAATTTTTTGGCATAAAAGAAAAATCGATAATTTTGACCCATACAATATTTTTTTATTATAAATATGTTTATTTATAAAATATGAAATGCTGCTTTTTTTTAATGGTGTCAGGCATTAGGGCACCTTACTGCGCCTTACGAAGTCCCAGACCAGCGTACCTGTGCTAGGTGCTGTTTCTGTTTATGACACATCTTAAGAAAGCACAAATGACTTGACGCTTAAGCCACATTTTCAGTGTCTGCAAACTTTGGATGTGACTGACTGATTCCTATAGTTCTGGGTTTCCCAGACTAGTGTTTGTGAACCCCTGGGGGCTTTGGAGTTAATGAAAAGCTACTAATTAAATCATAAAAATTAAAAAAATAAAATAAATGATACTTAAAAAAAAAAAAAATGTAAAATTAAAAAAAATAATATTTTATTTGCTTGCATGTCATGTGGCCAGTAACTGACATCATGGTTTAATGTATGAAATATTGTTAATTAAAATCTCAGGAAGTATTTAAAGACATCTCGAACAGTGTGTATCACTTTGAATAAAAACATCATGCCAAGTGTATGTAAATTAAAATGACAACGATCTCAATTTTTTCCCTAGTGGCAGTTGTGACGAACTTTCAATTTGTGAAGCCTCTCTGTGTCTGTACGAGGCGGCTTTATTTAGACTGTAAACCTATAAAACTGTACTCTGAAAACACATTGTAAAAGTTATTTTGTCATGCCTAGATGACTTGATGTTTCTCAAAGACGTCAAGAAATCTTTCTAATGCAGTGAAGGTCTTTGATCTGAGGTGACAGACTATACCAAGAGTCAAAGGTCAGATTGTTGGTACTGACATAAATAAAACCACTGTCTTGAACATTATATGTTGTTGTTGTAATTAAAATTTTATGGCTATAATTGTTGTTGTTATAGTTTTTTTTTACTAATGGCAGTAAAGTAGTAATAGCAATAGTAATAGCAGTAAAAAAGTAGATATAGCATACAGTATAGCAATAGATGTAAACTATTATAGTTGCCCACTGTCTCTCCTTGCCCTGAGGTCGCTCAGGTGATCGTATAAAAGTTTGGCAGATGAATGCAGTGTGAATGATTTCTTCTCAAGGTTGTGAAACACAGTTTGAGGGCAGCACTGTTCTTTTTGGATGTTTTTTTTTATTTTTTTATTCGAGGGATTTTACTACAGTGTTCTCAAAGCTTCTTACTGGTGACCACAACACAGTTAAACACTGGATACTTCTTTTATCTGCCTCTTTCATTTCTTTTATTGCATATTGCTATATTTTACTCTATTATTCTTCCTCCTGAAATGTCATGTGCCTTTTCCTCATTGTTCCTTTTTTCTTAGTTATTTCTTCAGTGCTCTGTCCTTTCTTTGACTCTAATCAATTAGAGTCAGGCTAATCAATTCCTACATTCATGCTTAAATTAGATACACTTTGAGGCATTACTTACACTTCCTGTCTTTCTTTGATCTCGCTCTCTTTTACATTCTCTAACTCACTCTTCCCCATTAGTAGATGCTAACCTTTGTCAAGAGGCAGACACGAGACCCTGAGCAGGCCCAGATGAAAGATACAGACCTTTTCACATTTTTGTGCCATTCTGAAAGAAATATCTGCTGAATACTGCAGAATTTCAACATAGATTATTGTCAGCAAATTGTAATTGCATATTTCAGTAGAACATGCAGGAGATGGAGTGTGTGTAGAACTTGGTGGTGAGGCAGACTATACAAATATCATCTTCCCCATATCAGCAAATTTTCTGATTTCTTACACTGTTGTTAACACAGTAAATAATAAAGTAAACTCAGTAATTTAACAAAAACTACATATATAGTAAAGTAATAAACAAAGCTGCTCTCCCTGATAAGCCTCTCAGTCCTTATCTGCCTATTCACATATAGTTTGCCCACTCTGAAGCATATTAACATCACAAGCAGACTGCAAACAAAACAAAAATCCACAATTAGCAGATAGACCATGTGATTACTTATATGATTTTATATGAAGCTGCCTAATACTTGGCAGCGTGGTGTCTTTAGATATGTGATTTTTTTTTTTTATGTTTTATGACAAAATATAAAACTTCATTCTACATTTTTGTAAACACATTACCACCAGGCCACAAACTTTCGCCTTGTGTGTCCTTATCCATATATTTTGGAAAATGTTTATGTCTATGTCTGACTAATGCTCTTTGTTTGGCAGTGAATATCTAAAACTAATATGATTTTTTATTTAATGTCAGATATTTACTCTCACACACACACACACACACACACACACACACACACACACACACACACAATCATCTGTTAGCTGGATGTTTCCTTGTAGTTTGCCATGTAGCTTCTGTAAACAGCCGTTTCAGGGCTTATTTACCAGCTAAATGATGCAAAGTCTGATTGAGAGGTTGATAAGAAATGATGAATTAAATCTACAGTGGCTAGTGATTTATATTTGTGATGCATTTTTGAGGATTCTTTGATGAATAAAACATTCATAAGAACAGCATTTAGTTGAAAAATAAATCTTTTGTAACCTTATAAATTTACCCTTAGTCTAAAACTCTTCGAATTTAGCCATTGCTATAGAGATGATCTCCTCTCTTGGTGTAATAAATGAGATATAAAGGTTAAAAGCTGGTACTGAATGCCTACAACCACCCCCAGTCATGATTATAAATTCTCTGATGAGAAGAAAGCTCATTGATTAAGTACTCTGCTGCAAGGCCAGAATCATGCTAAGAATATCTCCGTTGTGCCTCATTAGTTTCGGTATGATTTGTTATTTGCTGTGATCATATCAGAGTGTCAGCTCAGAGCAGGATGTGTCACGGATTTGGGATTAGGTCACTGCTACCACCATCAGCCTTGTTTGCATTACTCACTGTCACAGACTCTTGGTCATGCTTGTTTTTATTATATATATATTCATGATAACATTAAGTCACATTTAGGTAGCATTCTGTAAAAATCCATGGGTGTTTATTTATCTAGATGTGCTTACTTGTGTATTGTTTAATTTTTATCAGCATTCAGCACTGAAATCACTGCCTGAAATAGGCAACTCATTATAAACGAATGACTTCATGTCGCTTTACTGTGTTTGAAAGTTTGTAGCTCTGCCCAATGTCAGCGTCACAGGGAAAAGGGGGACAGGTGAAGCACTCAATGGAAATTCATCGTGATTATCATGTGAGCATTGCATCCAGCAAATTTATTTAACCTTGAACCGTATGTGCCAGAGAACTCTCTGGAAAGACTTTAAAACGATTTATAACGGTTTATAAACGGTTTAAAATGATTCATGGGCCATTTGTAGAAGCCACTGGCTTTTTAACTCATGCAGGTTTTTAAGCAAACTATAAACAGTTCAAAATGTGCTTTCTGCAGAATGCAAAAATTAAAGAGGGTGTATATGCATTGTAATGCAGTTACACAGAAACGGTTGGGATAATTTTACTTGGCCTGAAGCTGTAGAATTTGCTTGTCATTTCTACATACAGTAACATGAAACATTGATGTCAGTGATGCAAGATTTACAGTAATACTGAAATAATGAAGACAATTTCAGTCTGTTCCTGGCACAAGGCTGTTATATGGCTTTAGAGAGGAGCTGAGATATAGTGAACAAGTCAAATATAGCTGTTTTCTATTTGAATACATTTTAAACTTGTATTTATTCCTGTAATGGCAAAGCTGAATTTTCAGCAGCCGTTACTTCAGAAATCATTCCAATATAACATTCGAATATTGCTGATTTGATGATTAAGTAACATTTTGGTGGAAATCATCATATGTTCTCAGGATATTCTCTTGATTAATATAAGGTTCAATAGAGCAGCATTTATTTGAAATAGAAACTTTTTGTAACATTATAAATGCCTTTACTGTTACTTTTGATCAATTTAATTGCTGAATAAAAGTATTAATTAAAAAAATCTTACTGACCCCAAACTTTTGAATGGTAGAATCTGGTTCTTTTTCGCTTTCTTTGAATGTAAAAGAGCAGTGTAAACATTCTGCTTAAAATCTCTTTTTATGTTTGATAGTGAAAACCATGTCAGATGGGTTTGAGGGGAGTAAATGATGACCAGGGGCAGCTGTATTGTGGCTTCATGATTACGTTAAGCGAGTGGAAGTATGCTGCACATGACTGTAGAGAGAATGTCTGGTATTCATGTCGCTCTCTGTAACCTTCTAATGGTGACATACGCAATGTTCAGTGCATGATTCTATAACAGCTCGTACAGACGTCATTCTCTGCTCAAATGCCTCTCTCCCCCCATCCCTCCTCCTCTCTCCTTTAAGTGCTCTCTTTCTGTTTTTTTCCCCTCTAGGTCTCTTTCTCATCCCCCTCCACTTTCCCCCAGCCTACGTTTTTCTGCTTTTTATGTAATGTGCCTATGGGTGCATGATTAAGGGACATAATCATTCTCCCTCTGTTTTTTGTCTCTCTCTTTTTTTTAAGTACAAGTGTGTGTGTTTGACTGTGTGCAAGTGTGGGTTTGTTTGAGCACGTTGTCTCAGAGATACATTTTGTAAACCTTGATATAAAGCATTGCCCTATGAGAAATCATTAGAGTGATGCAGTGTAAGGCCGGATGGAGGCACACAGGAAGCCTAAAGGGGTCATATCATGAGGAGTCAAATGTTCCTTGATGTTGTGAGCATAGGCGGAGCATGCATCTACCTTTTTCCTACGCCCCTTGATGCTTTGCTCAAATTATGGGAGTAATTTCCGTTTACACTGTAAACAATCAGCAAAAGGTTCACTCTGTGAATGCAATAATAAGCATTTTCAAAATCTGGGTACAATGAGGTGACATTATTTTACGCACCCTTCAACTATTGATCATTAAAAGGACATTTAAAAAGTGTAAAAGCATTATCAAGTTACTTCCAGCACACCATGAATAACTCCTAAAGATCCTCCTACTATCCGCAGCAATATTACAGATGTGTTAAATATTATAACCGTGAAAGAGTTAGGCCTATAAATAATTAGTAATTAGTTTTTATTAAATTATGATAAAGTTAAATACAAATGCAGTCATATTAAATGTCTTATGACATCACCTGTAACGAAGGATGCATGACAACGGAGTGGGGATCCGAACTAATCGAGCCGTTTGTGCCAGGCTGGGGAGTATTTTAATAATGGGTATTTTAATAATGTAAATTATGTGAAAAATAATGCGTTTTTCGAACCACCAAGCATGAGAGCATGTTCTAGTACACCCCCAAAACAAAATCAAGACTTTGTAAAAGAGCGTAATAGGACCCCTTTAAAAATAATGCTTAAATTAATTCATATAAAGAATATTATTATTGTTGTTATTATTATTGTTATAACTTTGAAGTACATTGCACAATGATATTATGCTTATATATTTCTGTCATAATTACAAGTTAAATCGAACTTTTATTTTGACGGGTTGTAGTGGACATTTGAGTTTCAGTGTATTTGACAATGGTTTTTCTCTCAGCGCAGCTCTGGTGCTGTTCATGTTTATGTAGATGCTGAAAACACCATTAGCGTCATGCATGCGTATTTCAGTATGTAGTAGATAAAATGGTGCCACTCAGAGACATGCAGAAACAAGCAGATTATTCATATAGCAGTCTCTCTGTGCTTTAATATTGACAGACACATATCATATTTACTTTTGATTTATCCATCGATCAGATTGCGCGTTTTACGTGACATCCTCGTTATAGCCTACTGAAAATTCCATGTTCACGACTGCACCGGGATTCCCTCTGCATCACGGAAATCATACGGCCTTAACTTATAACTTGTTATTAATGCGACACACCTTTATCTGCACGCAGGGATGGTGTCCACGAATATGAACGAACATGTTCGGTGTATTGCCTGCTTTTGCAGAGTCCACATTTTTTGCTAATTGGATCC
>NW_015537978.1:397522-404756 GCF_001515605.1 Sinocyclocheilus anshuiensis | reverse complement strand
TGCTCTCAGAGCAGCTCTGCTGATGTTTATGTAGACTCTGAAAACACCATTAGCGTCATGCGTACTTCAGTGTGTAGTAGATAAAACGGCGCCACTCAGAGACGTGCAGAATTTGCAGAAATAAGCAGATTACTTATATAGCAGTCTCTTCGCGCTTCACAGACACATATCATATTTACTTTTGATTTATCCATCGATCAGATTGCGCGTTTTACGTGACATCCTCGTTATAGCCTACTGAAAATTCCATGTTCACGACTGCACCGGGATTCCCTCTGCATCACGGAAATCATACGGCCTTAACTTATAACTTGTTATTAATGCGACACACCTTTATCTGCACGCAGGGATGGTGTCCACGAATATGAACGAACATGTTGGGTGTATTGCCTGCTTTTGCAGAGTCCACATTTTTTGCTAATTGGATCCAACCCCGCGTTCGTTTTTTTTAATATCCTAAGTATTCCCATACTGCAGATTTTAACTTTTTTTTTATCGGTGGGGATAACGTTAGAGATATAATCTCTGTCTCTGCCATTTTCTCCGCTGTACGTGCGTGTAAGCAACCAAGTGAATGCAGAGTGAAGCAGCGAGTGGAAATAAGTTGCATATGCGCGGGTGAGATTTTTTTTTTCATTCCTTAAACCCCCCCCCCGTAGATATGCAATTGTTTACGGTATGATAACCGTGCACGTTCAAATCGTGATATACCATCATACCGGTATATCGTTACAACCCTAGTACAGTCATGGTCAAATGTTTTGGCAGTGACATAAATTTTGTGTTTTGCAAAGTTTGGTGCCTTAAGCTGTTGTGGTGTTCATTCACATTGTTTCTAGATTATTGTGTAGAGTGATCAGATGCATTTTAAATAATTGCTAAAAGCTTCATTGGCCAAAAAATGAACCTTTCACAAAAAAACACATTTTTTGATCCTCACACAAAATGACCAGCTAACATGAATTGACTAATCATATCAGCAGCACATGTGAAAGTGTGAATGAGTACTAGTCAGGTAAAATCACTGTCATACTAATTAGATTGTAAGAGCAGACTGATTGCTATAAAAGGAGGGAAGAAGCGCTTCCAATCATTGTGTTCTTCCAAAGAAACACGTGCAGCTATCATCGCTTTTATTGGAAAGAATATTGCACCTGAAAGAACCATTTACCGGATCATCAAGAACTTCAAGGAGAGAGGTTCGACTGCAGTGAAGAAGTCTTCAGGACGTCCCAGAGTGTCCAGCAAGCGCCAGGACCATCTGCTCCTGAGGAGTCAGCTACAGAGTGCATTTTCCAGCATGATGGAGCACCATGTCACAAAGCAAGAGTGATAAAGAAGTGGCTCGAAGATCATTACATTGACATTTTGGATCCGTGGCCAGGCAAATCCCCGGATCTCATTCCCACAGAGAACCTGTGGTCAGTCCTCAAAAGGCGAGTGGACAAGCAAAAGCCCACACATTGTGATCAACTCCTAGAACTAATGAGGCAAGAATGGATCGCCATCAGTCAGGATTTGGCCCAGAAGCTAATATCCAGCATGCCAGAGCGAATTGCAGAAGTTATGAAGAACAAGGGTCAACACTGTAAATATTGACTCGTTATATTTTTTTGCCAATAAAAGCCTTTAAAACTTATGATATGCTTATCATGGTTTTTCAGTATACCATAGAAACGTGGAAAAATAATCTACAAATACTGAAGCAGCAAACTTTGCAAAACACAAAATTTATGTCACTGCCAAAACTTTTGGCCATGACTGTATTTATAGACTTGTTCCACCAGTTTGAAGTGGCATGTTATACCTCTAAAAGATATGTAAAGAGGTCCAAAAGATATGTATTATTTGTAATATAAATCATAGTCATGCCACATGACATTTTAAGGTAATGGCCAATTTATGAAAAAAATCACACAAAAATGTATCTGATCTACTTTTTTTTTTTATTAATATGTGCATATTCCAAATGTTTGAAAAATTACTCATGTACATATGCCTTACAAATGGCCATTACCTGTCAAAAGATGCAGTCGAGCTGGCTGAAATGAGGCTGAGACACAAAATGTTGATTTGAGCAGAATGGCATGTGGCATCTACATCTCACTACAAGGCTAGAAAAGGTGCATGTTGGTCATGAGGTGCAAGCCTCACTATACCAGAGGAGGATCACATGAGCCAGTTGGAGAAGATGGGGCAGCAAGGTGGGACAAAATGGAAACAAGTGTCTGACCAGAAGAAAGTTTCAGGGAGCGGACATTCAAGAAATTAAATGACCGGGGTTCTGAAGGTGATAGCTGAAGCCAATACCTAGTGCAAGGACCATCCGTTTCATCAGACCAGTGGAGAAGCCACAACCACCACTGAAAAGCAGGCAGCTGAAGGTGGATCTCAGGAGGCGGGTCATATTTCCAAAAACCATTTCAGGGATCACTCTTAAGCCATTGTCTCTGTCTTGGAAAATCAAATCAAGCAAACCAGAAGGAGAGACAGATATTCTGAGCATGTACTTGCGGCTTTCAGCTTGTGAGATTGGAGATCAATAAACCATAAAAATCAAACAAGAAAACAGAGCCAACAGAAAACAGTAGTTTTTGATGCAGATGTAGTTCAAAGGAGTAAAGCTGTCCTGTAAGGGAGGGTGGCATACAAGAAGCCATTACACAAACAGCACCATGTGAAAGCATGCCTGGAGTTACCAAAAAGCAAAATCGTGATTCGTGACCTAGATGCAATATGAGAAAAGATTTTGTGGTCAGATGAGACCACGCCTTTCAAAGAACCATTTTCTCATGCATTTGATGTATACCAATGTGATGTCATATGATGTATACCCTACAGTGAAGGATAGAATAGTGGCTGGTAAGATGCCCATAGTGGTGGGCATCTGAAAGAAGAATGGGTGCTGCAAAATACATGGAAGTACAGGTGAACCATTTGGCTGCAAAACTGAGCTCTGAAGGAAGTTTCAGTTGTGGTTTGAAAAGTGTCATCCACCCTATAGACAACCTGTAGCTGTACAGGATTTTTGTCTGCTGGAAAGATTTTTTTTTTTTTTTTGCCCCCCAGCAGAATTTTTGCTGGCTTACCATGTAATAATAATAAACGATTATTTTTAGCAGTATTTTTTGTACTTTTCATTAAAAATGAACTATTCTTTACATATTGTTTTTCTTTACAAACAGAACATTTGAAACAAGTTGAAATTTCTACAACCATAATGTAACTCCATAAATCGATTTTGCTGTAAAAAGATGGCAACTGCTGCAAAACATCGCTGACTTTGGTTTTTCTTACTGGTGCTTCCAAGACTACCAAAGACCATTTTGCCAATTTGACAAAATAAAATTTTTATATTAATCTTGGCGTCCTATTATATCTTGGCGTCATTTACATAGACATTTTTTAAAACAGAATTTACAAAATGTACATAAAAAAAATATTTAGAACATAATTCATTAAAAAAGGTCAAAAATGAATTGAAAGGATTAATTTGAATGGATGATTAATTAAAAAAAAACAATAATATAAAAAAATAATGTCAAAGAACGTCAAATAATCAAAATGATGAACTATTTAAAGAATGTCAAATGGTGCTTTGAAATTAAAACATCATAGAGATCAAAATTATTCTTGTAACACTCACTTTTCCAGTAGTATTTCATGTTAGTGTGTAGCCTTTATCTGAGCTGGGTGTGCATGCAGTGATGCATTATGGGATATCTGGCAGTTTGTTCTCCCAATCTGTGTTCAGCCAGCTTGGGTGTGGCTCCAGTGGTAGAGATTCAGGTCTGGACTTTGGTTTTGTGGTTTGTTGAACTGACTATTAGCTAATATTAGCTGACATATATTCGTTTTTCCAATATGACGTTATCCAGGATTTCTATTTCTGAGTAGTCCTATGCAAATGTTTGGATGCACAAAAGTTGAGAGGGGGAATTTATGTTTGTGGCTGTAATTTTCAGTTTAATATTGCACTGCCCAGCTCATAACCAATGATGCCATATAAGCTCATGACTCACTTTGACTGTATTGTCCTGTTTGTTTTCCTGTTTGCTAAAAGGCCAGAAAGAGTTGTTGGCCCTTTGTGTCAGCTTACAGATATTACAGAAATTAAACGGATAAACAAACGTCACTTCGGCTGTACTGATGAGGAATCAGTGATGTCATGCTGATGTCATAGATAATGTTGTCAATACAAGTCTTTGTTGCTGTTATGCAAAACGTTAATTATCCAAGAGCCTTCAGTATGTGTGTGTGATGTTTGAGTTTGCTTGTAACTGTGCCAGCATAAATAATCAGTATTTCGGCTCTTGTTGAGGTTACAATCTTTCTCTCTGTGTTGATCGCTCAGTTTGCCTCTCTCACTGTCTCCCCCTCTCTTTCTCTTTGCGTTTTGCAGGACTGTGGTGATTGTTTGAGTGGTTAATATTAATGAAATCTAATGAAAGTTTTGAATATACAAGTAAATTATTTATGCTCTGTTGGTGCTCACAGGAGAGATTGATGGTTCTTTAATTATAGACTAATGAGAGGAAACCACAACAGTCATTACACTAAAAACATCGGAGCATTAGCCAAAAGGCCTTTTAAATACAAAATATAAGTTTGATAAATTAATGCAGCCTGTATCATATCAAATATTAAGATGGTTTGGTAGGTTATTAAATGGACTATTCGAAAGAGCAGTGCTTGTTGTTTTGGATGCGGAACAGGTTGAAAGATGATGTGTTAAAATATCATGTTCTCTGGGTGTGTGTGTTTGTATAGGCTGGAATACACTATAAAATTTTTGCCCCGATTTACAGTCCGAACAAGTTGATGCTATTTGCCGCAATACACTATAAAATTTTTGCCCCGATTTACAGTCCGAACAAGTTCATGCTATTTGCCGCAAGTCAGAGCCAGTCTACAGATTTGAGTTGACAGATTTAATAGAAAATCGCGTAGTATGGTGATCACAGACTCCGATTTTTTTAGCTTTAGACTCAGTCTGCAGATTTGAGTTGACAGATTTAATAGAAAATCGCGTAGTATGGTGATCACAGACTCCGATTTTTTTAGCTTTAGACTGTGATTCCATCCAGTCGGAGGTCATCAAACGTTTGATATTTTGAGCCGATTTTAGAACACATATTGATTTAATTTTTAAGGTGGCTTCTGGCAACAAGGCACACGTTTCTGCATAAGTTTGTTGTGTTCTGAACAACCTAAAAGTCTGGTAGTGTGTGATCCTCGGTCATTTATGGTGCATTCACATGGGGCATCGGCGTTCATGCTTCTCGTTTACTTTGGTGACATCATGCATTGCAGAACTGAATTGTGGGTCCGTTGAGTCACTGGAGTTGCTTGTGGCAGAAGTAAAAAAAATTTCAACTTTTCAGGTTTCAACGCAGGCATCAGCCAATCAGATCGCCTTTACATAAGCCAATCAGATCTGCAAATACCCTAGCGCAGACGCTAGCCAATCGTGTTCATGCAACACTGGAAAAGTAATATGATTGGCTGTTGTCATGATGATGGTCGCATCAGCACCAAGTTTTAGATATGCCCGCTGTCAAGCGTCGACACTTATGCCCCAATGTGAATGCACCGTTAGTGTGTGATGGCCAGTTTTTCCTCTGTGACTGTTTGCAAAGTCAGTAAGTGTATGATAAATCTGATCAGATTTTAAAAGCCACGTAGTGTATTCCAACCTTAAGTATGTCCACAGTGTGGTCCAAAAGTCCATTGTTTTCCTATTTAATTTGGAAATAAACAATCTTTTAGGATTTTGAAAAAAAATACAGAAAATTGATATGAAGAACTATTTAAATTGATGTCATGGTTCATGCAACCTACATTACACAGAAAGTCAGATTCATCTCAAATCTTGCATGATCAGGTTTTACACAAATTTAAAATTAAGCTAGTTGTGCTACATCGAAAGGATGCTAAGTACATACATACACAAACATTCTTGTTGGAATGACTGCATGTATGTGTGTGAAGAATCTTTTAGTCAAGTCGTTCTCAGTGCTGGTTTCTTGTTGAGCTCTCACATGCACTGTAAGAAAAAAATGTGGAAAAATAGAAAAGGCACTAATTTTCTGTCAGGATATTGTCCGTTAAGTTTATGGACATTTCCTTTAATCCAAACACAGCACAATGCAATGCATAATTCAATATAAGGCTAAAACTCCTGTGAAAATTCCTTTATATTTACTCTGTACATTGGGCCCTGTTTTTATAGACTTCATGGAGTGCACAGTCACTCTATTTGCTTGAAACTGCTTTTGGAAATAATTGTTTCAATACATGTGTATATGCATGTATACATTTTAAACTTGCATTACATAAATTAGTATTTTAAATAATTTCCATTATGCTGAAAAACAAATATGATTATGTTGTAAATAAAGAATTTTTTAGGTTCATCAGAATTGTTCTGGTCAAGCTCAGGCACTTTATTAATTATAAATTGATAATTTAACAAATGGCAAGAAAGGATGGAAATAAAGAGATGGAGCCATTGTTTATTGAGGGATTGAGAGTTTATATTTTAAATATTATTTAAACATGTAAACAAGACAAAAAATAATCAATAATAATAGCGCAGGGCCTCTTAAGGCTTCCATACTAAAATACTTAAAGTAAAGAATGACTTTTGCAATTAGTACAACAACATGCTAGTTTTGCTCCAGAATGAAAATAGACTTCACAGCAGACAATCAACCTCTTTCCAAAGCCACCCTCCCATTTTCTCTCTCTCTGTCTCTGATGTTGCCTGTATAATTAAGTGATCACTGCTCTGTTTGATATAAAGTAGCTCACTGTTAAATTAAAAACAGGCCATTTTAATTATAGTCTCTCTTCTTTTAATTAGTTTGTGTTTTTCCCTCTAACTCTGTATAATAGACCCCTCACTCTCTCTTTTTCTTTCTGTCTCTCTTTATTCTCTTTTCCGCACAAACACATACAGGGAGAGGTGGAGCACTGCGTCCTTTTGATGACTCTTGATGGTAAAGTGAGAGTGTACACACACACACACACACACACTCATGAACAGCCTTTTACTTGATCTAATATGTGATGATTAGCTTTTTCATTTAGCTGGGTCAGACCACATTAAGATAATTACAATTATAAAAGAACAATGTGGGTTTACTACAGCAGCATAGGACACACACACATATGTGGATAATTGCAATACACACCGTCACACAAGCATAAAAGACTGGAGCCCAGAACAGCC
>NW_015537978.1:388394-397476 GCF_001515605.1 Sinocyclocheilus anshuiensis | reverse complement strand
AATTTATGACATATTAAAAGACTAATTACTTTCACCCCAAATACTAATTAGTTGTAATTTTACATTTTTAAAATTTCTCACTAGGTTTTGCCCATTTGTCTGTAAGAATTTTTTTCTTTAAAATTGAATATGCTCCCTTATTCTTTTATTTATTTTGATATGTATACATGTCAGAATAAGCATGTTTGAATTTTTACATAAGACATCATAACGTCTTCGACCCATGTACATACTAGGGGTGCAACGGTTCAACTTACTCACGGTTCGGTTTGTATCACGGTTTTAGAGTCAAGGTTTCGGTACGGTTCGGTAGGTGCTATGTTTAGGGACAAAACTATATTGTCAAATAAATATAATGAAGATAACAAATAATCTAAATACAAGCAACAGCACAAATAAATGCAACAGAGCAAAGATACAAATAAAACAGTGCTTTTCAGGATTTTTAGGTAGGTCTAACATTAGTTTTTAGGTACAGAAATTGAATAAAGTAATCCAAATGTAAAATAATGTTCAGCCGACTATGTCTGCTAGGATACTCACCAAGACTGGCATTTTGACATAATTTTTGATTGAATTTGTCCATTCAAGCACAATACTTCAAAGAGAGCTTCATATTTGCGCGGGTTGTGAGACGCGGGTTCACGCGCTTCGGATGAGCGACCACACAGATCTTCTCACTGCGCTCGCGAGTTCACGTCTTCTGGATCTTGAATATTTAAACTGGCCAGGCTTAAATGAGTTTAGTTTAAACACAGATAGCAACGTGTGCTGTTCAGGTCTCACCTGCGTTGTTAACACGTGATGACGGCATAAATGACAGTTATTCCAACATACAGCACTCGCATTAAACAGAGTGACTGGTTTGTCCACGTATTGTTTTTTTTTTCTCTCATCGCTCTTGTTGTAATGTATTGGGAAGCCAGAATTTGTATCCATCAACAGAAACATGCATTAGCCGAACTCTAACAAATCATATTACAGATGCATTGTCAGATTTAAGTTGAACGTCGGTCCTAGTGCATGCCGAACCGTGTGTGGAGAACGGTTCGGTTCGATTTTTTTTTACCGAGAACCGTTGCACCCTTAGTACATACGAATTCGAAATTGTTTTTAAGGCCGAGACGCACCAAGCCATCGATCGGCCGTCGGTGAGCGTCTGTCGGGCTTGTTTGTTTGGTGTGCTCCTCTCGTCGGGCTCACGTCGGCGGCAGTTTGCCCAATTCAACATGTTGAATTGGCGTCGGGGCCAACGGATATTTTTTTTTTCCTGACTCGTATATCTTTGTTTCGGTTTCTCCTTTTGAACGACGAATATTTACTATTGATAGCTGCTGATATAGACAGTTAATTCCTCTCACGCAGGCGCAGAACGCACGTGTTTTGCAGTTGCCTGTGAGTTCAAGCGCAGCTTTTTGGTCCGACGCTGCTGACGCGAGGTGACAACAGTTCTTTGGTGTGTCCCGGTGATATCCCGAATTCTGACCCCTGCCAGATTATTACCCACCTAGTATTGGTAGGTTTAGGTTTAGGGTTAGATGTGGGGGAGGGGTTAAGATTAGGGTTGGGGTTAGGATTAGGCAATCGGGAAGTGATTTCAAGGAGGGGGGTAATAATTTGGCAGGGAGTCGAAAATGGGCACAACACCGGCCTTTTAAAAACATTCACAATAGCAATTTTGGATGTGTTTGTCCATGTAAAGTGTTTGGACAGTTGAGTATTGGTGATGAAATTTGTTAATTAAATAACTCTATTCTCGCCATAGCATGAATACGTGGTGTATATGACTAAAGAAACTGAAAGCTCCCAAGAACTAGTGATTTTGATCAACTTTGTGTGAGAGATCCAAAGATCAACAGAAACTGATTCACAGATATACACCGTGAAAGTATGAAAGATGAGAGAGTCCGTATTCCTTTTTTATATATTTTTTTGTGGCATTTTTGCCTTTTTATTAGGATAGGACAGATCAGAACTGACAGGAAGTGAAGTGGGAGAGAGATAGGGGGCAGGATTGGGAAAAGTCCTCGATTCGCGATTCCAAAATGGAATGCCCGTAGCGCTGTTGGTGTGCTGCCCACAAGGCTATCAGCTTAATTAATTTAAGGCTATCGGTATAATAAACATATTTCTGATGTTTCTCTTAACGTACGAGTTAGGATGTGATCTGTGGTATCAGGAAGCAGAGGTTTGTAATAGGTTATTAATTAACTGCTGAAATGAATCTGACTAATTTGTGTCAGTGCTAGACTAGTAAACAAACCACTGTCGGACAAAAACAAGATTTTACCTCAAATTTGGATGATTACCTATTGCTTAATATAAACCATCAACACTTAAAATTGCTGATCAAATCATAAGGAGAAGGAACAATTGCATATTTGTGTACTGTATAGTGTGTCTGCAGATATATGTCTGAAGAGAGGTGTGTTTGCTCCTATAAAGGGAGAATCTGATGACTAGATTGTGAATTCCTTATGAACAAATCACTTGACCTTTTATTGGTTTACCACAGAAACATGTAGGTTGTGTGTGCTCACACATACACACACCCTTGACACATATCTGCTGTGTGATTCTAATGAGGAAGTTCTTGTTATTATTTTCTGAACTTCTGAATGCTGTTTGCTCATAAAAGTCACCTATACTGACACAGGAGAATCAATTATTCTGCTGGTCTACTAATAATCTCAGAAACTCTGCTACAAAGCATTAAATTCTCTCTCTCTCTCTCTCTCTCTCTCTCTCTCTCTCTCTCTCTCCCTTTCTTTCTCTTTCTCAGTTCCTCCCTCGCGCTTGTGCTGGTGTTCCACTGACCCATATTCCTCTGGTAGTTCTTTAAAGGAGACATATTATGCCCCTTTTTACAATGGTTTCTCAGACGCTTGCAGAAAAAGGCTTACCAAAACAAAGTTACAGGGTTAATCTTTTTCACGTTTCCTTGGTTGGTAGATGCACCGGGGACCTGATTATAGCACTTAAAACCTGGAAAAGTCAGATTTTCATGATGTCACCTTTAAAGCTACAGAGCCACAGTCAGCTTTCAGACCAAAGCAGCACCAACATCAAAAAACCATAAAGCAAAACACAAAAGAAATTATACACAAAAGAAAGAAAGAAAGATAATTTTTCTTATCTTATTATATACCCAATGACTCATGGCATGATGAATCTAAAACTCCCTCCATTAACAATTGTCATCAGACTTTAATTAGACTCTGTTCCTTTTGTTGTATAATAATTAGCAGAGTTTTGAAGCTACTTTTGCAAGCACATCATGGCAACTAAAACTACTAAAGTATTAAGAATAATGCACAGCAATTACATCTATTTGGTGAGTACAGTAAACATGCACGGAGCCGGTAAAGCCACGCAGCTGATGTGTTTCAGGATGTTGGACGGAGAGTCTGATGGAGGATTCTGTGTTTGCCATGGCAACCAATACTGTGTCCTGATACAGGCTTTCCAGCATCACACATTATTTCTGCTTTAGCTGATTAAAAAGATGTTCCGTAAATGTATTCGTTTTTGTGTTATCGGCATGTTTTATCCTATAAAATAAGTATGCAGTGCTAGAAAGTTTTAGTGCTTGAAGTGTTCGATTTGATTTGTTTAACGTATTTATTTGATTAATTCAGAGCAAATTTCTGCCATTTTATTTTATTATAAACATCAGTAAACTGTGCCATATAGCATCGTTATTTCAGCTCCTGACACTGCTGCAACAGACCCAGTTTCACCTTTTGCTGCATCAGTGGAATATATGAGAAAACTACCTCCAAAATAGAGCAGGATGTTCACATGTGCCTTCAAAAGGTAGCTCTGGGCTCAGCTTCTTGTAAATTTGAGCATCACCACATACATATATTAAGCCTGGACCTATTGCAGTCACTTCCAACAACCGCCATGGTCACTGTTGAACTGTCATGTTGATATTTTCATAGGCATTTTGCATTGTGCTGTACACGTCTGTTCTACTTAAATGTTTTTTTTTTTCCCCTGACTAATTGCTCTTTTGTGATTCTGTTTTTGGAACTACCTGACAGAATCGCTTTTTCACACAAAGTTCTCTGCCTATATCTTTCCAGTCATGTTTAATAAGAATTGTCTGTTTCATCCCAAAATACTCTTTAATTTTCAACACTCTTCATGGTCTTGTAAAGCAACCTTGAATTTTTGGAAAGGCACTCTACAAATAAAACATAATAATATTTTTTTCTGCAATTTGATGCACATCTAGGTGCACGAGTTAATGAAAGTTAATATTTATAATAATACAATTTATTAACTTTATTTGTTTAACTCACACAGCACAGAGTTGTATCATCTTGCAAGAAATTGTTTCAGTAACACTTTAGTATAGGGGACCAGTTCTCACTACTAACGAGTTGCTTATTAGCATGCCTACTATTAACATATTGGCTTTTTATTAGTATACTACTTGCATATTCTGAACATATTCTACATCCCTAATCGTAACCAATACCTAAACTTAACAACTAGCCTACCTTACTAACTATTCAGCAAATTAGGAGTTGCAAAAGGCAAAAGTCGCAGTTAAAAGTTTGTAAATAGCGAGAATGGAACCTTAAAATAAAGTGTGACCATTGTTTCATTAATTTATTCCACGGTATTAAAGCAGCTATGTTGAGGCAAACGTGCATTTGCGAAAGGCGACCGTCAGCTCCACATAAGAGTCACGGGCTGACAGCAGCACGACATTCACCAAAGCAAGAGCCAAAAGAGCTGATCGTCGATGAAAATGATTTTAAAATGATTGCTGTCGAGCGTTTATGTTCAAGTGCGTTCCTGACATGCGTGTCTTTTCTCTGGCGCGTGTGTGCGAGGCTGCGGGCGGTTAGTGCTGTCGTTGGTTGAGTATTGAGCTCCAGTCTGACCTACTTTCGTACTTTGCTTCAGCTCAGCGCTGTTTACAGGCGCTCGTCAGCGGACGATGTGGACCCGGTAACAAAAAACACGTCGCGTGCGCTCCCGTGCCGCTTTTATCCTGGGGCTCTTCAGTTATTGTGCTTTGTACGTATTTTGTCCCGTGTCCGACTTCAGAGTGGCTCTATCGTGGGTTGTTTATGAGCTCACTCGTGGATTCAGTATGAGAGGCGCGGACGAGGGCAAAAGTGAAGTGTGGATCGGTAGTCCTTAACGCACGGTAAGATATTCCCTACGTTATATATTGTAATGCCAACAAGAAAGTATAAGACAATTTAAGTTTTCGGAGCTGTTTTTAACACATTTAAAGATCGCTCGTTTGGTTCCATCAGATTCTTCGCTTTTTGTGGAAACTAAGTGGAAATCTTAAGTTACGGAGTTGTGAATATTAAGATATTGACGTGTGAGAGTCGCGTGGAAGAGGTACACGCGGGAAGCGCCAGGTTCTGTGATGTTACCGCGCGCTTTCCTGCACCTTAATCTTTTTATCCAGCGCGCGATGGATTGTATGAGCGCGCAACCACATTCAGTCCGGTTTTGGACAATGCAGTTATGGTAATGAAGGCTTATTAATATTTTGTCTGTGGCTTTTGCTGGTTTGACTGTCTTGGTTCCGGATTGATCTGAAATCTTGGAATGCGGTCAAAATGGGTGACTGTACAATGCGCTGAATCCAGTATCTCCAGCAGCATAAAACCTGCCTGCTTGGACGATATGTCACTTGATGTCGGGCTATTGAGACTTGAAAAATGACTTGAACATATTTGCACTTGTGTGAGGGATTCATAAGAGCTCCTGTCTGACTTAATTACACGGTACAAATGTTTTCCTCCTTATGTTGTGACCTAGTTTCCATCCACTTGTCACTTTAATTAATTTTTTAAATTTTTTAATCTGAATTAGTTTCTTCATTCAAAGTGGTTGAAAAGGTGCATACAGTAGACTTACCTCAGGGTTTTAAACATTTAAGAAAATAGCTGAGTGGTTTGATTTTTGTTTAAGGCTAACTTACTAGTTCCGTGGCCTTGGACTCCTGCTGTTTGGGCTGGAAGTGCGTGTTTGGGTTCTGTTTGTTGTGGTTCAGGAAATAATTTGGACTTTGCAAGTAACAATTTAAGGGCAGCAGACGCGTAACGTGCCCATGGACTTTTTAAGTAAAATTTACACCAATTTATAAAGCAGTTACGAATTAATTAGACTACATGTTTTAGTCAGAGCGTCTTCAAATAGACTAGCAAACAGAAGTCGCGTTTTGTCTGACTCTGAGGAAGCAACCATGGCAACAGAACGCCGCTTTCCAATTTGCGAACATTAATGAACAAAGTTATGACAAAAAGATTATTTAGCACTTCATTACAAGTGTACATACCACATTGTTAATGTACTTTATTATGCATGCAGCTTTTTAGCTTCATATTATGTATAAAATATTTAGAATAGTTATAAAAGACTAAAGGTTTGAAACAAAATGCTGCTTAAATAGTTTTTTTTTTAATGAAATGTATTAATTTGGCAATATCTACAGCTTACAAATGAGGAATATCCCAAGCTCTTTATTATAAGAACCAACATTATCAATATGCCAGTTGTGATGTGCAAGAGCAGAAATTAATTTTAGGATGTGGTGTCTTTGCTTTTGATTGTGGATTAGTTAAAGGGATATTCACCCAAAAATGAAAATAGTTTCATAATTTAATTACCCTCATTTCGTTCCAAACCTGTATGACTGACTTTCTTCTGTGGAACATAAAAGAAGATATTTTAAAGCAATGTCTCACTCTCTCTCTCTCTGTGTGTGTGTGTGTGTGTGTCCCCAAAACAATGACTTCCATCCTATGGAAAAAAATGACAATGACATGATGCTAAGTAAATCATGACAATATTTTCCTTTTTGGGTGAACTATCAATCCCTTTAAGTGATGGTTGTGGGTTAAGTAGGTTTAGTCCTAACCCTAACCCTTCCCAAAAGTATTTCATGTCATTTAGAGGCAAGTGCGAGCATGCGTGAATCTGTGAGTTCTTGTAATATCACACATGATGGAGGCTGTTGCATGTTCATTTGATGGAGACTTGCGTGAATGCTTGTAAACTCGTGCAGTGTTGATGAGTGTGTAGATTTGTTTCGGAGCCTGTACCTACATGGGCCCCTTGGTCAATGGTGTGTGTGTGTGTGCGCGCGCTGCTGATGCTGTACGGTGGGCCCCTGTTTAAAGGTGGGCTGCAGACGCGTAACGTGCCCATGGACTTTTTAAGTAAAATTTACACCAATTTATAAAGCAGTTACGAATTAATTAGACTACATGTTTTAGTCAGAGCGTCTTCAAATAGACTAGCAAACAGAAGTCGCGTTTTGTGTGACTCTGAGGAAGCAACCATGGCAACAGAACGCCGCTTTCCAATTTGCGAACATGAATGAACAAAGTTATGACAAAAAGATTATTTAGCACTTCATTACAAGTGTACATACCACATTGTTAATGTACTTTATTATGCATGCAGCTTTTTAGCTTCATATTATGTATAAAATATTTAGAATAGTTATAAAAGACTAAAGGTTTGAAACAAAATGCTGCTTAAATAGTTTTTTTTTGTATGAAATGTATTAATTTGGCAATATCTACAGCTTACAAATGAGGAATATCCCAAGCTCTTTATTATAAGAACCAACATTATCAATATGCCAGTTGTGATGTGCAAGAGCAGAAATTAATTTTAGGATGTGGTGTCTTTGCTTTTGATTGTGGATTAGTTAAAGGGATATTCACCCAAAAATGAAAATAGTTTCATAATTTAATTACCCTCATTTCGTTCCAAACCTGTATGACTGACTTTCTTCTGTGGAACATAAAAGAAGATATTTTAAAGCAATGTCTCACTCTCTCTCTCTCTGTGTGTGTGTGTGTGTGTGTCCCCAAAACAATGACTTCCATCCTATGGAAAAAAATGACAATGACATGATGCTAAGTAAATCATGACAATATTTTCCTTTTTGGGTGAACTATCAATCCCTTTAAGTGATGGTTGTGGGTTAAGTAGGTTTAGTCCTAACCCTAACCCTTCCCAAAAGTATTTCATGTCATTTAGAGGCAAGTGCGAGCATGCGTGAATCTGTGAGTTCTTGTAATATCACACATGATGGAGGCTGTTGCATGTTCATTTGATGGAGACTTGCGTGAATGCTTGTAAACTCGTGCAGTGTTGATGAGTGTGTAGATGTGTTTCGGAGCCTGTACCTACATGGGCCCCTTGGTCAATGGTGTGTGTGTGTGTGCGCGCGCGCTGCTGATGCTGTACAGTGGGCCCCTGTTTAAAGGTGGGCTCTCGGCTTCATGAAAATACCATAAACAGTAAGTGATGCAATAATTCCCTCACCGCTTACACAGGGGTTAGGCTGTTGAGGGGGTCAGCTCCTGGAAATCAATCTTTGTTGTTCTCTCTCTGTCCTTACCTGTTTTCCTCTGTCTCTTGCCCTGGTCAAGAGCCTGTTGTTACTAATGACTGTTTGCATCAATACTTCTGTCATTTCTGTGTGTACTGCACATATTGCCCTGAGAGACAAATTAAGCTGTTTAATAAAAGCACAGAAGGATACTTGATCCTCATTGCCTTTTCCTGACCTTATCTTTCTCTAGGTTATGTTTTTGTTTGTGAGTGAGTGTGTGTGATTATGGATGAATGAGGTGCACTTGAAACATTCACCTGGCTTATTGAAACAGTGAAACATTCACCTGGCTGATGAAGGCAGCATTTACAGTACATGCAAGGAAAACACTGCTGCATGAATCATCCCAGCAGTGAATCAGCACTCCACAAGATCCACAGTGCTATTGTTTCTGCCTTTTTTAAAATAAATGCATTTTATATGCATTCTGCTTTGTGAATAATGAATAATTACAAATAGTTGATTAAACAATAATTCTAATTTAAACAAACTAAATTTCAAATTAATGGTAGTTTTCACTCCATTTATTGCTAATTTATATTTCATATTACTGAAATTACTAAACAGACAAAATGCACAATAAATACTCGTGCCATAGATACATTTAGGGCCCTGTCCTACACCCGGCACAAGTGCTTTTGCTAGTTTAAGCCCGACGCAGTTCTCATTTTCCCATCCTGTGCCGCGTCGTTT
>NW_015537978.1:387436-387843 GCF_001515605.1 Sinocyclocheilus anshuiensis | reverse complement strand
TCATGGGTTGGTTTAAAAGGGGCTATGTATCGATACTCGAAACCACGATCAGCAGTGCAGCGATTGGCTGGCGACAAGACAGCAACGTAGTGACATCATATAATTAAAAAAGACACCTGACGAAAAACTTGGCAAATTTCTGGACTTGTATAAGGAAACAGCCAAGCGAACAAAACTACATAAATGTTATAACAGATAAATGAAATGTGTTTTTATTTTATTAAAATGTTTTACATGATTCCCAATTAGCCTATTTATATTCACAATTTCTAATTTTTGTACAGGCTTTACATTTTTATGTCAATGTAGCAATTAGCAATTCATTTAATTTTATATTTGAACAGATTTGTTACGTGACAGCATTAATTAAAGTTTCTTAAGGGTCAAGATCATGTTATCTGCATCTC
>NW_015537978.1:380347-387346 GCF_001515605.1 Sinocyclocheilus anshuiensis | reverse complement strand
GCTCCATCAAGCCACTCCCATAATATCTGTCACCACTCAAATTAATGCACGACTCTACATTATCTGTATAGCATGTGTGTAAGACTCGAATACAATTATGAAGTAATAATTTTATGACGAATAAATCTTTCAGTGAGTAAAACTGGCTGTGTCTATAGTATTAAAGACTACACAACATTATTATATTATCTTTAAATTAATTTTTAAATGATTATTATTTTTAAATTATTGTCCCTGGATCAGTAGGATACTCTTGTAATAAAGTAGCGGTGGTAGTGGACAGATTTTAAGTATCAGTTCTGCTTAAAAAGATGCGATCTAATCCTGTTTACATGAAATAAGCCTGCTCCCGAGCAGATTTAAGCTTATGGACCTGTTGCTATGACAGCAACTCCGGGATGAGCTTCGAAGTACCAAATAATCCAAGATCATGCCAAATCTTCAACAATCAAATCCAGCTAACTGAGTTAGCAACATACGAAGAACGGGCCCCTGGTCTAAAGTCTGGCACAATATTTTTTCTTTGTTATTTAAAGAACGCGTTAGTAATATGCACCTATAGGCGGGTGCACAACGCGTGTACACTTTGCTTATTACACACACAGGGATGCGCAGCAGCACACAAACATTTTTAAAAGTGAAAAATTACATTCCGCCATGTAAATAGCGAACCCGCCATGGCGCGAGCGCAACTGGCTTTTAAAGGGGATGGGAGATGAGACTCTGATTGGTTTATTGCACTATACAGATCTACACAGACATACACAGATCTTTATGGCTATATTAGTGAAAATGTGTCATAGACTCACTTCTGTTTTCATTTAGTATGGTCATGACATTTACCATATTCTAACCTAAAAAATTTTTTTTTTTTTTTACAAGCTGAGCCCTTAGACATAAAAAATGTACTTCAAGTACAAATTTCCATTTAAACAAATAACTACCATTCAAAAGTTTGGGGTCAATGAGATTATTATTATTATTTTTTTTTTTTAAAGAAGACTCACCAAGAGTCTCACCTTTTTGTTTGGTCAAAGATACAGTTTAAAATGCTGTTTTCTATTTGAATATATTTTTGAATCAAATGTTTTATGGCAAAGCTGAACATTTAGCAGCCATCACTCCTGTATTCAGTGTCACATGATCGTTCAGTAGTCATTCAAATATTCTGATGTGGTGCTCAAGTAAAATTTATTCTTATTATCTATATTGACAACAGTTGTGTTGCTTAATATTTTTTTGTGGAAAGTGTAATACATTATTTTTTTTTAGGATTCTTTGATAAATAGGAAGTTCAATATATTTATTTTAAAGAGCATTTCAAATATGATCTTTAATAACAGTATACATGTAGCTATTTATGGTCACTTTTGATTAATATTTGATGTGTCCTTGCTGAATAAAAGTATTCTTTAAAAAATTTTTCTGACCCCAAGACCTTGAACAGTAGTTTATCTCTACGTGAGGCTTTTAAGCTATTGACTATAAAGTCCATGCTTGTATATATAATGGTCCTCATTCATGAAGCACAAGCAGAACGAATTTCGGTCAGTGTCGTTCGTACAACCATGCATAAATTTGCACTCAATTCAATAAGAAATTTGTTCTGCTCATGTTTCATGAATGAGACCACACACGTCATGAGGTACAAACACGTCTCTGGGCTAACATCACAATAACACTCCTGTGACACTGCATCAACATTGTGCTAAAACTGTGTGTGTTTTCCTGTTGCTGCTGTAACATTCTTGAGTGATTCCACCCCTTCCGGAATCCTCCTGGGGCCCCTATCAGCTCTCACCACTGAGTGTGACCCTTGACCTCTTTCTGAACCAAACGGCTACTTTTACACACTCCTGTGTCTGATGTGTGTGCATTTATTTGGTCATGATTAAGTGTTTGTTAGCTTGTGTGTATTTATGTGTTCATTGTGTGTGTAAGTAGATAATAGGGAAGATTCTTCTTATTAGTGAGATGTTGCAGAGAATGGGGAAGGAGTTAACGCTATGATAAAAGAATAATCGCCTTTCTTACAGTGACCTCTGTTCTCTTTGCTCAGTTTATTATTTTATGTGCTGGTTGCTTTTAGCAGACAACACACACACACACACACACACACACACAGATAGATAGATACATAGATAGATATATATTAAATGGAATAGTTTATTGAAGCAAACAAAAATTATTTTAAAAAATTAGCACATGTATTTTTGTTGCATATCTTATTTGATAAATCAGGCTTTTATGGCTTGTATATAGGAGAATATGGAGCTCATACTTGAGGAGAAAAAAACTTGTCAATTCACAATGTCAAACTTTCCTGCTTGGTTTAATTTGTCATGATATGTGAAATTTAAAAATATAATTAAATAGTAATAATATACCACTTCAGGAGGTGGTTTGAGACTCATTCCAGAAGCAGCTGGACAAGTGTAAATGCATCTGGTTGTTTAAGGCTCATATGTCAATTTTACTCCTCCCAAAACGGCCAAAAATAAAGATTTGACAGTGTGCGGCTTTCGGCTTTCAGTAGCTAGATACCACAATGCTACTGCAACATGCATCATGGCCTGTTGGATATGAGCAACTCTCTTCAGCAACCATGTGCAAACTGATGCAAATAAAACACACCGTTTGCATCACAATTTTCGCGTCTTCGCATTTTCAACACAGTCATCATATTCATTATAAGCGGTGAACACTATTCTCTCATCAGTACAGATGACACTTTCTGAACTGTTATGGTCTTGAAATCAGCTACTTTTGGTATGGAAACCACATATACATAGAAATCTTTTACACAATGAATGTGGAAATGGGTTATGATGATTTCATGTAAAAATAAACTATATGACAAAAAGTTTCCAATAGTTACAATGTGACCTACATACAACAGCAAGAATGGAAACCTTGGAAATAAAAATGACTGTAGATGCTTAAATTTTAGTTGTTAATATCTATTAGGAGTGTTTGAAAGTTGCTCATCCTGTCTATGCTTTGTACTTTCCAAGAGGTGTCTGTGTCTCAAGAAGCGATTGTTAATATGAACTTTGATTTGAACTCATTGCTCTCTCTCTCTCTCTGTGTGTGTGTGTGTGTGTAATTTGAGGCCACGCTGGTTGTAAACATGTATCTGTGTGAGCTACACATCACTGGGTGTGGCTGAAGGCAGATTATGTGTGGACAGTCAGGTATGAATGCCCACACACACATTTTTCTGAAAACTAGATCATGTCCAGTATTTGTTTATGTCCTGTTTAAGGGGATAAACTGAGTATATGAAGAATGAGTGTGTGTATGTGCCTGTGTAAATGTATTTAGGTTAAAATATTTGGGTAAGGAGGGGTGGCCAGTTTACAATTTATTTTATTTTTTTTGTAGGTGTCTTTTGTTTGTGTTTCAGAGACAAAAAGAGAGATATTCAGGTCTTTCTGCATGGGATAAAAAAAAAAAAATTCTCAGTGGCTTCCTTCATGTGGTTGAGTCTTCCTCCTTTTGTGTCTATAAACTTTTCATAAACAATTTATTCATGTTTTACAGTGCTGTTTGCTGTGTGAATGAGAATGTAGCACATGTTCACATTGAGTAGAGCGGTGTGTTAGAGAGCAAGATGCAGCAACTCAAACTCAGGAACTTTATCTACATGATTCATGATGGCACTGATGTTTTGTCAAATGTGATGTTGAAGCCAGTGTTGGCTTTCCTCTAGCAGTTTTATAGTTTTAATTATTGATCTTGAAGTAGTATGCTGCTAAATCGGTTTCATCCTAACTCATTATCTTTATCTTAACCTATTCATCTTTAACTGTTGTATTAAAGTGTTTCTTAATGCAATTTTGTATATCCCTTGGTGGTAATTATTAAAAGTTTGTTTGTTTTCAACTTAAAACTTGGTGAAATGATTTCAGTGTGTGCATGAGTAGGCCTACATTTTGAACATTTCTATCATATTTTAACAATACTGTGATAATACTTAAAACCTTCATTATTTTTAGAGCACGACCGATATGGGTTTTTTGGGGGCCGATACCGATATTAGGGAGTAAAAAAAGACTGATACCGATATGTCGGCCGATATTCTTTATGTGTAGGCTATATTATAGTACAGTAGAGTCAAAAGTTTGGACACACTTCTCATTCGTGTGTCCAAACTTTTGACTGGTACTGTATATAGAATACAGTATATAGCCTACATAAACAGAATATATATACATAAACACATTTTTGCAATGATAACTCAAATGTGGTGATCAAACACTTATAATGATGTGACAAACATAGGCCTATGTAATGGAGGCAGGGTATTTAACTATACACTTTATTATTCAAAGTGAGTCTGACATCAGTGCACTTAACAGTAAACTTCACTTCACTTATTATAAATAACTTAAATAACACAAATAGAACAAAATATAAATAACCTGAATTAAGAAATGAAACAAGGTAACTGTGTAGGGCAAGCAAGATACTGCCAAACCAACAGGGGCAGGTTTATGCAGGAAGCACAGCTTTTCCAAATGTAAACATATAAAATGAATAAATAATAATAATTAATCTTTTTTTTTTTTCACAAACTCTGTGTTGTGTCTTTTCTGGTAATCAAATGAACATGCAGAACATTCGTATTTAAATCTTCTTTTTGCAGTTTAATGTTCACAGACACAGTCTATATATATATATATATATATGTACTGACCTGTTTTTTATTTATTCATCAAAAAGAAGACAAATTCCATGAAATTCCGCGTTATACAGTAAATTCCATTTGCTGTATTTTTTATTAGCAAAGTTTTACACTGCTGTTTGCAAGACTTGATTCTGATTGGTCAATTGCAGTGTGCAGTTGTCAGATCTTTGAATTAGTGCTGTCAAATTGATTTATGGCGATTAATCGCATCCAAAATAAAAGTTTGTGTATGTATGTGTGTATATACAAATGCACACACATACATGTATATATTAAAAAAATATATGCAATTTATATTTATATATAAACTAAATATGTATATTGTATATATAATATATATATGACTAAAAACACATCTGTTCCACCTTTATTTGACCCTCTAAATCTAACACTTTCTATTCTATTTTAATTCTACTTTATCTATATTTATAATCTATTTTAATTTTTTTTAAACAACAAAAAACAAACAAACACTAGCTTTCTATTTTTTCTATTCTATCTACTTGTTTTTCTTTGTGTGTGTGTGTGTATAATATATATATATATATATATACATAGTACATACACACCTTGCTACGTGTACTGCGTTAGGCTAACCGAGACTTGCCATTTGCACTTATATATTGTTGCTCTTTTGTTAGTTTTGACTGCTTTTATTGTCCTCATTTGTAAGTCGCTTTGGATAAAAGCGTCTGCTAAATGACTAAATGTAAATGTAAATATAATATAAATCATATAATACATACACAGTATAAACATATTTATTGTGGATGCGATTAATCACCATTAATCGATTTGACAGTACTAATTTGAATATGAGTAAATATTATTAGCAGAGTTTGTTTGTTGTATGTGCTATTATCAGCGTTTGTTCTGTTTATTGTAACTGAGAGTTGAATGTTTTAATAGGCTTTTCGCAAAGAGAGAGTTGTTCATTACTAGCACAGAGTTTACCATGTTTGTTATCATGAGAGTTTGCTGTGTTTATTACTCCTGGACAGTTTGCTGACTTCATTATCGGCACACATTGTATATTCATCAGAATGATTGCTGTTTATTATAAGCAGACAGTTTGCTGTTTATATTATTGCCAGAGAATTTGCATCATCATCAGAGTTTGCTGTTAATATCGGCTGAGAATTTATGTTCAACAGAGAGTGTTTACTATGAGAAAAGTGTTTGTTATGTTAGGAATGAGTCACAATTGTTAACTAAAACTGACTAGTCAAGTAGTGAAATTGACTAGATTTTTTTTATTAAATTTTTTTAAGAAAGTGACGCGTGTTAGCATTAAGTCATTAAAACTTTTTGGTAAAACTGTAAAATCCTCTCTGAAAATTTTCTCTAAATTCATTCTCTTTAAAGTACAAGTGATACACACATGCAGATAGACATTTGGGTTGTGACGGTGAGGAAATTTTCCCACCGGTTAATCGATGTGTGACAACACCGATAATACTGGTATCACCGTGGGGGCAGGGGCGTTTCCTCTTTTCCTCGCTTTCCTTCGCTTTTAAATAGCTTGCAAAAGCGGTGTGCGCATTTTACTTTCACTTTCAAATAGCGGCAATTCGGCGTAAAGCAATTGTTCGTTTGAATTTTCCCTCTTTTCCTCGCTTTCCTTCGCTTTTAAATTGCTTAAAAGCACCATGCACATTTTACTTTCACTTTTAATTAGTGGCAATTCGGCGTCAATTGCTTGAATGCAACAACAAAATACAACGTCAAACTCACTTTAGCCTATATATAAAACATAGAACTTTTATTAACAAAATAAATAAAATACACCATGCTATAGGGCAGACTATGCCTAATATCAAATAAGAAATAACTTACATAAAGTTTAAATAGGTAGCCTATACAATAAGTAAACATGTATAATATATAGGCTAACCAAAAAAATAAGAAACGTAGAAAGTTTATTAGCAAAACGACTAGGAAAGCTTGGAGGCACGGCATACACCTTGATGTCAAATAAAATAAATAAATTACACAGTTTAAATAAAGTAAAAATCAGCAAACACTGTGGAACCAATTAAAATAAGAAACGAATGTTTAAAAAAAAACTTCCAAAATCACCTTAGATAAACGGCAAAAGTCAACAGGCTTTTCAAAATCCAAAATATTGCCAAACTGGCGCTTTTGCATCTAGTTTTGAAACTAAATCATCCGCGATCGTCTTGTCTGTCTCACCTCACTCTTCTCGTCAGTCAGCTCGACTCACTCTCCTCACTGGAGAAATTAAATCTGATCTGTGATGCAACTGTCGTTCAACTGCATTGAGCAGCCGCGTTCAGTTTTTAATTGTA
>NW_015537978.1:366058-370551 GCF_001515605.1 Sinocyclocheilus anshuiensis | reverse complement strand
ACCGGTAATACCGGTATCACCGCGGGGGCAGGGGCGTTCCCTCTTTTCCTGAGCTTTTAAATAGCTTGTAAAAGCGGTGTGCGCATTTTACTTTCACTTTCAAATAGCGGCAATTCGGCGTAAAGCAATTGTTCGTTTGAATTTTCCCTCTTTTCCTCGCTTTCCTTCGCTTTTAAATTGCTTAAAAGCACCATGCACATTTTACTTTCACTTTTAATTATTCGGCGTTCGGCGTCAATTGCTTGAATGCAACAACAAAATACAACGTCAAACTCACTTTAGCCTATACATAGAACTTCAAAACAAAACAAATAAAAATACACCATGCTATAGGGCAGGCTATGCCTAATATAAAATAACAAATAACTTACATAAAGTTTAAATAGGTATACAAAACTGGAAATAGGCTAAGTAAACGTATAATATATATAACCAAATAAATAAGAAACGTAGAACGTTTATTAGCAAAACGAGTAAGAAAGCTTGGAGGCACAGCATACACCTTGATGTCAAATAAAATAAATAAATTACACAGTTTAAATAAAGTAAAAATCAGCAAACACTGTGGAACCAATTAAAATAAGAAACGAATGTTTAAAAAAACTTCCAAAATCGCCTAGATAAACAGCAAAAATCAACAGGCTTTTCAAAATCCAAAATACTGCCAAACAGGCGCTTTTGCATTTCGTTTCGAAACTAAATCATCCGCGATCATCTTGTCTGTCTCACCTCACTCTTCTTGTCAGTCAGCTCGACTCACTCTCCTCACTGGATAAAAGAATTCTGATCTGTGATGCGACTGTCGTTCGGCACGCTGCATTGAGCAGCCGCTTTCAGTTTTTAATTGTAGTGTCTGTTCTTTTACTGAACTAAATGATTTTTATTACTATAAAAAAATCAAAACGACGGTGGGGGTCGGTGCCGCGGTGGGCAAGTGACGTAACCGGTGTTGCGGCTTAACAACGGTATCACCGTCAGCACCGTCTATCGCGGCAAGCCTAATAGACATCCTTGGCCATTGCTTCACAACTCGACCTGTTTCTTGCCCCATGACCATTGCATTTTCAAGTAGTTAAATTGTACGAAATGTAGCTCGAAACTTTTGAATTCTGTTCTTTTCTGTTGTGCTCCATCCAGCTGCTCTAGACTTGAACACAAGAATGAATCCTATGTGCTCATCATACAATAGACAGAGAATTTGCTGTTTATTATTAGCAGAAAGTCTGCTGTATTAATCATTAGCTGAGAGTTTGTTGCGTCTCGCTCTTTGTGTCCCTTCTCTTTCATCATCTTTTTAATTTTCATTTTAAATGTGAATTAAATACGAAACTGTAGTTCAAAGGCTTGAACTATTTGTCAGACACAATTACTGTGGATTAGACAGAACACAGTGTGTGCGTGCGTGATCTGCATACAAGCGTATGTGTGTGCGTAAATGTGAGTGGATATGTGTGTATACAGTATGTGCTTTATTTATAAAGTTTGTGGAGGTCTGTATTCTAATTCTATCCAGCTGGACTCGATCTTACTGCTTCTCATTTGTGCTTGTCTGGTCATCACCAATGTTTTGCTGAAACTATTCTTAACCAACTCATATATGGTAAAAAATCATAATGAATCTCTCTCTCTCTCTCTCTCTCTCTCTCTCTCTCTCTCTCTCTCGTGTTGTGCTCTGAAGCAGCCTGATGGTATGAAATAGTTTTAAGTAAATTTCACGCACTCACATTTGTGTAAATTGATGCTGATATATAGCAAACACATTTCTCTTAGTAACATTAGAAATAATTGCCAGCCCAGCTTTTGGTTTAGAAACTTTCCATTACAACCTAATATTTCTAAGGATAATAAATATTTGTTTTTTCATTTGGTCCTGAAATAAAAGACGATTGTATTACCTTGCATAGCTGATTTCACAGATCTGTCAGTGTGATGTTATGCAGAGCAAAACGTGTTTTAAAAAAGGTGTGTGTGTGTGTTTGAGAGCGAGAGAATATAGGTCAGTCATTATCTCACAAACACATACCTCTTCTCAGCTGATAAGTAAAAAAAGATTTCTGGAATTGTTTCATAAACCACAGTTGATGCGTGTATATGTGCTGATAGTTTAAGCACAGTGACAGAGTACAATAAATGTTTCCTAGTCATTTTTATTTATTAAATAAATTATTATTTATTAAAAAACCTTTTTAAAATGGACCACTGATGTTTATTTCCTAGTTGTGTTTTCAATAAAAAATAATATTTTTTATTTTCAGATCCTCTGCCTCTGAAAGAAAGCCTCCGATCAGGGTCAAGTGGCCTTAAACCAGCTTCCTCCAGTGCTAATTTAGTCAACTAGTTATACAGGCATTCCACTGACTATTTGATTTTGAAAACATAGTTTTGTAAATTCATCTGCCGTTTAAGCAGAAAGCTTATATTTTTTCATTTATATTCTTGGTGTAGGCGGTGCTGCTAACCAAATTGACTTACATTACTGGCAAATTGCCAAACAAGAAGCCAAAAATACACCGAGCTTGCTAAGATAGGCCTTTTAATTGCAAAGAACATCCTAACAAGACAAAAATTAATATAACTAACTTAAAAGCTCATGTTGAAATCCTCCTAATGACTGATGAAATTCTGTGTCAGGGTTCAGCATTTTTTTGTTGGGTTGTTTTGTTTTTATTTTCTCATGTCTTGTCTTGCTGTCCAGTTAAAATATCTAAATATCTTAATTAAAACAAGATTTGAGAAGCAAAATTGCATTTTAAAATAAGACACAGTCTCTTCAATTAAGTTTATTTTTCTTGACTCATTGACAAATAGTTTTTAATCTCAACAGGGTAAGAAAAAAACAATTTAATTCCAGATATATTTTTGAAACTACAATAACATACGTTGTTTTGAACATGTTTAGATATTTTTACAGGAAAACAAGACAAAAATACTCCATCTATCCATTCTCCAAACTGCTTGTCCTGTGTAGGGTCACGTACCCCCAACCCAAAGCATGACAAAACTACTAACTGAGAAAAAGATTTTTTTGTGGTGCAGTTTGAAAAGGTTTGTCCCATTGATTATTTGTGTGCACATGCAATTTCCACACTCTCCTTTCACTCTCTCATACACTCTTTAACTACTCATCTCTCTCTATCCCACTTTTTCCTCTTTATTCTTGTCTGTTGTGTTGGATTATGAAAAGAGTCTGGCGTAAAAGATGTTTCTAGGTCATGGCACTCCTTGCCGAAGCAGCATTTCCTGAGGGTTGTGCCAGTGTTGCATTAACGGTTAAGCATAGGTGTCGACACAATACGTTTTGTGCATTTTCATTTCTTTGTCATCGGATATTGCATTAAACGTTTAATGCAAAAATTGTTAAAGTGAGTAAGCAGCACCTCAGTTTGAACCGTTTACGCCGTAGTCCAAAGCAGAAGGATTATTGACTGGACTAAGGTGGAGATCGACAGCTGATTTGTATATAATTAAACTAAAACAGCTCTGATGCACCCAGAATCTTCATCATTGTAAAGGTTGGCATGAGAAACAATTGCAGGCAGTTATTGAATGAGCGTGTAGCTCTAGATGATGAACAGGTTCTGTGGCGCATCAACAGATTCCTGTGACTGTTTGTTAAGTTGGGTAAAAAAAAAGGATGAAAATGTATGAGTTTTATCAAACACATTCCATATAGCATGATGATTCTACACATTTTGACTGTGAAAGTAAAGGGAATCAGATCGGGGGAGATGGTAACCTTTTACTTTTTTAATACAGATGTACCTGGTTTAAGAAACACATGGTTTATACCACTAATAAACCTAAAGATTATATCATAATATTAAATTTAATACAAGACAGAGTTACAGTCAGTGTAACAGTTGAAAAAAATAAATGTATTCACTGTGTCTCAAGTAAGATCACATTTCATAGTAATATTTTGCTTTAATATAATAATGTCACTGAATAGTTTGACATTTTAAAGGAAATATTTTAGCTGTCAGGGAATAACATGTTTAAAGCAAAAGCCTGGATGGGACTTTTCAACTGTATACTGTGATTTTTGGCTGATTTTTGATCACGAAGCACACAGCATGTGGTATCTCTGCTGGCTTTGGTGAAGTGTAATGTGTCTGGAGAAGTGCCAATGTTTTATTCATTTGACCGAGAGAAAGAGAGAGAATATTTAATTAATGTCGGTGGTCTTTTTCCATTTTTCCAGGCTTGTAAATGCAGTTTAATTTTTAAAAAATCACTCATTTTAAACTTTTTGTTGATTGTGTACAAAACAGTTTGCCGTTTCACAAAAAGGCAATGAACAAATGTTCTGCTTGTATGATACTTTCAGTATTGTTTATTATTATTCAATAAAACGTTGTGATTTGTGCCAGGCATTAAAGATGCATTAAACTTTTTCAACCAGCTTTGTATTGTTTCAATGTCAATAGTATATGTAAATGAACTATGTGTATTCTTTAGGGCTGCACGATAAATCGCATGCGATATTTAATGCG
>NW_015537978.1:364749-365872 GCF_001515605.1 Sinocyclocheilus anshuiensis | reverse complement strand
AAAAAAAAAAAAAAGAGAAAAAAAAAAGAAAAATATTTTTAAAATTATGTATAGGCCTTCTTACAGGAGCCTCTAGTCTATAAAAAGCTTTTTTGAGTTGAGATCACATGACCAGCCCAATACTACTTAGCATTGTCAGACACTTTCAGTTACAGAATAAATTAGTCATGGACTAAAGCAATCATAAATACAGCATAATACCTGGCAACTAAAACACGCTTTTTGTTTTCTTCCACAGGTTCTTCTGTTTCCATCATTAACTTCATGGAGAGAGAAAACCGTTTTGCAAGTGTACATTAGCAATTTTCATCTGGAAGACAAGAGTCAAGATAAACAATATCTTGATGGTAAGCTAGTTATTGACCTTTGAGGACTGGCTAGCTGTAAGAACATTACTGCAGCATCTATTGGCTGCCATTCAACACCGGTGGCTTGCCATCAAAGATTTGTGAGTAGTGGCTAACCACTAGCATTAGGTGGTTAGCGTGTGGTGTCCAGTAGAATTTCTGTGGGTGTTTCGAGTGTAGAAGACACGAATGGGACACGCTAGCCTTTCCAGATGGCCTGAATGGGAGAAGGAGTGAGCATGGACAACCTTTCGGAGTTTGGAGGCCTTTGTCCGTCCACCCGGAGGGAATGGGAGTGAGTCTACACTAGCATGTGCTTTCTGCACATTTAGAATTCATTTTCCATGTTATATATATTTTGTACGATTTTCAGAGTTCCAAAAATAAATTTTAAATAGAAACCATTTTCCTGTGATTTCCTCTCAGCACAGGCAGCTGTGTGGATGATTTAATGGATGAAGATGAGAAAGACAGAGCAAAAAGGTCTGTGTGTTTAGCTCTTCATAGTCGTAGTACACATTATTGTGCAATGCTGAATAATAAAATCCCACATTAGACTGTAAACCTTTGAACTTTAATTGTGTCCAGAGGTGAAAATTAAGAAATCACACCTCTAAAAGCTCTTCACACTTTCACTCAACACAACAGATTTTCCTTGAGAAAAAGTGTCTAGGGCTGAGAGAGAAAGAAGGAGAGCAATGAAAATTGGAGATAATTGAAAGGGTTGAAAGGATTTTGAAATATATATATATATATATATATATACAGTGGGTACG
>NW_015537978.1:321313-364739 GCF_001515605.1 Sinocyclocheilus anshuiensis | reverse complement strand
TGACTGTCGTTTAAACTAAAGTTTTGTATCCGACTAGTCGACTAGTCTAAAAGCAAGAAACCCCCTAAAGATGGCAAGAAAAAAAACCCTCTGTGCGTGCGATATTTGAAATAGCCTATATTTTAAATACTTAATCTATGAATCACACTGTCAAATCCCTCAATGAATTCCGCTTGCCGCACACTTGCCTCGCGTTATCATCATTTGAGCGGCTCGACGGTGTTTAGTGTCCAGCAGCATGCTTGCCGTCAGCGCAGCTGAAGAGTTCTGAAAACTAAAATGAATTGTAAAACTGAAAGTATTTTTTTTAAATTGTGTTCAGCATGGTGGGCTGCATTTGAATTCGTGACGGGCCACGGGTTGAGAACCACTGCTCTAAGCTAACGCCTACATGCCTGTATTGAATATGATTACGCATCGCTCCAGTAGAGTTATTGTAAGACAGTTTGACATTACACAGTTTACTCAAAACTTTTCCGTTTCCTTCTAATTCAAAATAATCCCACACCTTCTCGTCTTTCGCATGGTCATTTTTGAACTCGCCGCAACTGACACGAAGAAAACGCATGTGAGGTCTGAGGTAAAAATGTAGTTTCCACCCAGATAAACTTAAAAAAAATTATGTATTATTTTTCAAACGTTTTATTTTAACTTGTTATTTAAAATGATAAAACCCGTTTTTTTTGGGGGGGGGGTTTCTGTCGTGTAATCGACTATTGTTTTCAGTGTCGACTATTAGGAGCTGTACCGTTTAGTCGACGTGTCACATGAAAAGATATAATACAATATTTACAAAAATGTGAGGGGTGTACTCACTTCTGTGAGATACTGTATATACCATAATTTTAGTACTGTTTTGCTTTTACTCATTTTTGTCAGTTTGCATGACGTTTTGCACCACAGAAGGACTGTTACCAGCACAGGTGTTTGCAATTGTACTCATTAGGTAATGTTTCCCAAGTGTCAGGAATGTCTGAAATAAGAGAGCGTTTACACCCTATAGTAATCTTTCATTTGGAGACTTTATATAACCCATTATCCTCAGCTGTAATTGAATTGAAATTTGTAAAATTGTTGTAGCATATAAGAGAGTGTAGTAGACATGTGTTTGTATTGCATTAGTTATCTGGGATTCTCATTAGAAATCATACACAAACACCATCATCCCATTCAGACGTTTTCTTTTCGAAGATGCCTTCTTGTACTTTCAAAGCAGAATTATCATTAAAACTATGTCATTAAAAACGATTTTAATCCATTTTATATGTTTGTGTGTAGTCAGCATATGTCAATTTATTTTCAACGCATGCTTTTTGTCTGTCTCTCTCTCTCACTTTCTCTGCAGGGCATCCCGTAATAAATCAGAGAAGAAGAGAAGAGACCAGTTCAATGTTCTCATTAAAGAGCTGTGTACAATGCTGCAGGGTCAAGGTCACCCTCGCAAGATGGACAAATCCACCATCCTGCAGAGAACCATTGACTTCCTGCAGAAACAGAAAGGTGAGGGAGAAAGGTCACATTAAATAAAACCAGATGGAAAAATAAATGTAGTTTGAAGGACATTTATGTTGGCGCCTAACACTTGTCAAATTTCTTCTCCCAACCTCCCATGTTTCACTCTCATTGCCTTTTTATGTGCTAATATTATCTAATATTATTTATTTTGGATATTTCAACAAATGATAAAAAAAAAAAAAAAGAATTATATTCAACTCTCTCTCAAAACATCATCTCTCAGTAAAACGGCACCTGAAGTCGTGAATCATGATTTGTGACCCTGGACCACAAAACCTGTCATAAGGGTCCATTTTTCGAAATTGAGATTCATACATCATCTGAAAGCTGAATAAATAAGCTTTCCATTGATGTATGGTTTGTTAGGATATGACAATATTTGGCCGAGATACAACTATACAGATTGAAAATCTGGAATCTGGGTGCAAAAAATAAAAATATTGAGAAAATTGCCTTTAAAGCTGTCCGAATGAAGTTCTTAGCAATGCATATTACTAATCAGAAATTAAGTTTTGATATATTTACGGTAGGAAATTTACAAAATATCTTCATGGAACATGATCTTTACTTAATATCCTAATGATTTTTGGCATAAAAGGAAAATCGATGATTTTGACCCATATAATGTATTTTTGGCTATTGCTACAAATATACCTGTGCTTCTTATGACTGGTTTTGTGGTCTATGGTCACATTTTGTTCCTCATATTTGTATGTGCAAGGAATATTCTGCATATATGTGGTCGCATGCAGTTCTAGAGAGGAAAAAAAAAACCTTCATTCAGATAAACTTGATTTTCCAGAGAGGTAAACCTCATTAGAAGACAAGCGAGTTGCAGATGTTTTGTTTGGTAGATGGTTTGATTTTATTCAGATCGGTTTGTATTATCAGTGCCACAATTGATTTAAACTTTGACTGCGTTTTATTTAGCTAATGCCAGGGTTTACACATATTTTGGACTTTGATTAAAACAGAATCATTTATTTTTGCATTGGTGAGAGGAGCTAACTTCTTCAAGCTCCTAGGAGTATCACTTCTAACACCTTTGTGTGTTAGGAGCTGCTGTGTGATGGGCACAGTTCCATTTCCTGTCTGAATCCAGGGCACAGTTGTCAGGCCATCGGCAGAACATTTACTGGCAGCAGATTTCACTGCTCCTATAAACAATCCCAGTGCCGTTTCCAACTTCCTTACTGTTTGATTGAAATTTCTTTTCATTTTCACCCATTCCATCCAAGCCTGTTAGTCCACACAATTCCTTTCTCAGTCATTCCACAATCAAGCTCTCACAACATTTTCCCACTGTTTGATGTTTTCCAGAGATCACAGCGCAAACAGAATCCTGTGAGGTCCGGCAGGACTGGAAGCCTTCTTTCCTCAGCAACGAGGAATTCACCCAGTTAATGCTGGAGGTAAAGGAATCTTGTAACCGTCATATCTGCTTCATCAACCTTCAGTTTCTCTGTTGCCCTGTGGGAATACACCACACTCCAGCTGTATTTCTTAAGTACCTTGCTGTCAACACATTATGTATTTAGCGAGGCTATGAGATGCCTTATAGCCCTGCTTCAGGCATTACTGTGGAGACCACTTAAAAAGAAACATTACAAACAAAGGAAACTCATGTAAGTTTAACTTCAATCATGTAGGAGAACCGTGGATTTTCACTGGTATCGGTACCGAATACTGAAATTTTGGTGACAACACTAGTCAGTAGGATTTTGTGATTTGCGCCATACTCTCTTTGCAGCTCTGAGCTTAGAACGATACTCACGGAGAACATCAGATAGCCAAGGGGCAGAAGAGGTGATACGAGCTGGCCTGGAAGACAAGGGGCAGACAGTGTCTAAACAAGACGTAAGAGTGGAGCAGAAAGTATCAGTAGCACGGTTAACATCAAGAGATGATAACTGTTCAGGAGAAGGAAGCAAAGATGAAACCATAGCAGATAGCCGGGAGGGTGAGAGAGAGCGTAGGTTACGTCGAAAAGTGACATGTGTAGGGGTATGTGTTGTGTCAGGAACCATGTTGAGGTTAAGAGTGAGGAGGAAGTGATCCGAGGTGTGCAGTGGAGTAACGAGCACATGATCAGTGGAGCAGTGTCGTGTGTAAATAAGGTCCAGTTGGTTGCCTGATTTGTGAGTAGCCGTAGTTAATACTCGCTTGAGATCAAAAGAAGCAAGCAGAGTGTGGAAGTATGCAGCCTGAGGTTTATCTAGGTGGATGTTGAAGTCTCCAAGCATAACTAGGGGAGTACCATCCTCAGGAAAGTTTGAGAGCAGCACATCTAATTCTTCCACGAAGTTACCTAGTGGTCCTGGGGGTCGATAAACAACTATAAAATGGATTTTAAGAGGGTGGGTAATAGTGGCTGAATGTGATTCAAAGGAGCTGTTGATACTCAGAGATGGTAAAGGATTACATTTCCAATCATTAGAGATAAGCAGACCAGTACCTCCACCTCTTCCAGTTCACTGAATAATGACTGATGATTCAATACTGACGGAATTTTCATTTTTAGATAAACTATTTCTTAAATAACAAAAGTAACATTGTCATCAGTATATTATGAGAATTTCTGCAGATTCATAATGGAATTTTTTTTGTGTTATGACAGGCATTGGATGGTTTCCTAATAGCTCTTACCACAGATGGGAACATCATATATGTATCTGACAGTGTCTCGTCTCTCATTGGTCATCTACCGGTAAGTGAGGGATGGGATTCCAATGCAATAAACCCCAATCCAGTGTATCCAAGAGGACTTGATTTCATGCTTTACTTTACCTCTGAGAATGCCATGACTAGTCTGACAAACTAGTCGGATTAGTAATATAATTGTCATGTTTTTCTAAACTTAGATAAGGCAGCCCACACACAGCAGGTTTTCTGTAGGCTGTTGACAACAGTCCTTAGGAAATGCTTCAAATTTTTTTTAGACCTTCAATTGTATTTGTACAGTATCTAAAAATCATGAAATATCAAGTGCTATGGCTCATGGAATATTTTTCTGAAATTGTCTGAAAAATATACCCCCAACTGTAGTGGAAGGTTATTGGCAGTTAAGTGGTTTCACTTATTACAGAAAAAAAGCCTATTTCATAAACCTGAATCAATGTTCCTCTCTTCTTAATGCTGCAAATGCGTCAAATTCCATTCATTGTGTGATCACATGCTGCCAGTCTAATGAGATTTGCTTCCAAACTTTACCTTTATTCCGGTTCCTGCTGTGTGTGAGTTACAAATGCGGTTGGATGATACTGATGGATACTTTCATAACCGTCAAACCCACCTTGACCTTTGGCCTTATTAAGCAGAGATGAGGGCTTAGCAGACCCTTGGTATTGAGGAACAGAACAAGCTGAACTCAGGTGGCACTGAAGGCCATGTAGCCATTATGGATCTACTCAGATTGTGCTAATACTCTTAAGATTTTCTTGAGATGGTGGTTGGGTTGGATGGAACTACTAGCTCCTATAACAGCAGAAAGCTGCCTCTATCCACAAGGCAGTTTTAGAATTCTTTTTGTACTATTATAGTATTTATTAATATTTTGAATAGTATTTGATATGGTTTCAGTCATTTAGTTTTTATTAGTTTTACATAGTATTTGATGTGTGATTGAGATTTAATGAGTTTTAGTCATTTTAGCTTATGTATTTCAGTTAGTTGGCACCATTTCTAATTGATTTCAGCTTTATTCAAACGGACCTATTTCACATTTATCATTTTCATTAAAAAAACACTTATCTATGTCACGATCGCTACTGTGAGGAGCACGGAGAGAGGAACGAGGAGGGTTTAGACTGGCGTCATAGAACGCACAGAGCGCGTCGTCCGGGTAGCTGGAGAGGTTGGCGAGGACCAGGAACAGTCTGGTGTGGCCCTCGAGCGATTTTTCCCCCTGCTCCAGCAGGAGGAGGAGGTATTCAGGGTGGGCGTGGGGATCCTTAAGGGAACACTACGGAAACAAAACACTGAGCAAAAACGGAAACAAAATCGAAGGGAACACACAGAGGTAACTGTTTCGGTCTGGTATTCTGTCACGATCGCTACTGTGAGGAGCACGGAGCGAGGAACGAGGAGACGTGGAGTAAACTTAAAACGAACAGACTTTAATAAACATCCAAGGAACCAGGAACACACACGTAGCGGGGAAAGACGAACATTCAATACCAGACGCTAGACTTAGGAAAACACAGGGTTAAAGGAATGGGACTAATCAAGGAAATTAACTGGAAACACCTGGAACAAATGATCATAATTGAACACGAGGGAAAACTGGGTCATGGAGCACGTGGGGGGAGGAAAACACACAGATAGAGTCCAGGGGCGTGACAATGTACATTTATGACACTATAATTGGTATTTTATTACCTTTGCCTCAATTACAAATGGAAATGCAAAAAAAAAAACATATTTGATGTAGTCTACAGTTAACCTCTATAGAAGTTACCCAACTATGACATCTTCTGCTTTTGAGAAACCTGAAAATGTGAAAAGGATCCATTACCGAAAGCTATTTTTAATAGATTTAGTTTTAGTAGCAACACTGCCACAAGGTGGTTTATTTTGATGGTGTAATTTTAATTGATAACCATAAATACTACTGCTGCTAATGCTACTACTACTTTTAATAATAATGTTACTATTTAAAATTATTTTAAAAAATGATATGTGAAAAGTGTTAGATTTCTTGTGAAATTATGTTGTACGTAAGTGCTTAATATTGTGGGAAATGTAGTGCATTGTGTAGCACTAATGAAAGAGAGCAAGGAGTGACGTTGTCATGGATACTGCTGTGTCTCAGTCAGATATGGTGGACCAGAACATTTTGAACTTCCTGCCAGAACGAGAACATGGAGAGGTGTATAAACTTCTGTCATCACACATGCTGTTGACAGAGCCTTCTGCTGTGGACCTACTCAACAGCAGTGAGTATACATACAGTATACATGCATGCACAGATCAACACACAATCTATCACACACACTCGCACACACAGATGTATGCAGTATGCTCTGAGTGCGTGCTGTCTTAGTGGCAGGCTGTAGTGTGCTCTATGATTACACTAATGGCTAATTATAGAGGCTCAGTGCGTACAGTGTAACACAGATTATCTGTTACAACACTCTGATAATCCCACATACATCTCTTACCCTGACCCCAATCCTTAAAACACACACACACGGTCACCAATACTGAGAGATAATAATACTGGTTGAAAAAACAGTCACTGTTGATTATTTATCTTATTCGATCAACAGAACCACCTCTGTTTCACTGGTCACACTCGCTTGTGCACAAACACACACACATAGAGACTGTTGTACAGTCAGTCAGGTCATTGTACTCTATTTTAGGATAATCATCAAAGTCACACTGGAGCCACAGCCATAATAGAACATTAGCCTCAACCTTGTGTATTCATCTGACAAACCGAATTCCTGTTATATCAGCTGCTAATAGTCTCTTTCCTTTCCCTGTGCACTCTTTTTCTTTTCTTTCTTTCATTCAGATGAGACACGCGTCGAGTTCTGCTGTCATTTAGCAAGGGGAAACATTGACCCAAAAGAGCCGCCCACGTACGAATATGTCAAATTTGTTGGAGATTTCAAGTTTCATAATAACGGTGGGTTTTTATTTGTCACTTTTAGTACTCCCAGCCACATGTAACAAACAGAGACACTAATAATTGATGGATAGATACATTTTTTATTATGTGATTCTAGAAGTAAACTTCAGCTGTGATAACAAGCATTTGGAATGAACACGCATTTGTTTTTCTTTCTGTGCATTTGGTTGAGGAAGAGATTTCATGAGGAGGAGGCATTTGCCTATGTTGGAATTATTGGTCCGTTTCCTCATTTGCATGTAGAATGTCATTGTGAGGTTACATCTTTGCTAATAGGAAATGTGAAAATGAGAAGAATCTTGGAATTGAAATAGACAGGAAACATTCAAGCCATGGCCAGAACTATGCTAGTTCTTTGTAAACACTTATTTGCAATAAATTTAAATACTTTATTATTTACTATCTTATTTGTTTAGTATAAAATAATTCAAATATACTTGAATTCCCTAGTGAAAAATAAATGTACTAAAATGTATTTGAAATGCTAAGTATACTACAGATACATTTACATTTTTATGTGCCTAATAAAAATACCCTTTATATTCGAAAAATAAAATACCCTTTACACTCAATTGTACTTTAATTGTGCGGAAGTAGTGCTGACGTACTAAAGATATACTGAAATATATTTGTTTATGCTAAAGTGGAACTATTGCAAATATACTTTAGGTACACTTCAAATATCTTGCATTTAAAGATCAATGGCCACGTACACACTGCAAGTTTCAGGAGTGACAGCCGCATTAAATGCGGGAGTGAGTCCCGTAAATTATCGTTCCGTGTGTGTACGGAACAGCAGTCACTCCCGCATTTGTAACCATAGAAACATTTTGGCGTCTTGCGGGAGTGAATAAGAATTTAGCCATTTGGTATCTGCCATTTTTCGGCTAAAGTCTTTTTTTTGTCCATCGATTTTAACTAAACTAATCTATTTTAATGCTCATAGACATGCTGTGTTTTGTTTATGCTCCGGAGGCTGCTTAAGAGAGCGCTGTCTTGCCGTTTTGCCATGTCCTCATATTTACAGGTGTTTTTAGGCATGTTGTTTGGTCTTAGCTCATAAAGCTAGGCACTTAATGGAGTTAATAAAGTGGTCTGTTGCAGATATGAGATAAATGTTTTTTTTTTTGGTGTTATAAAACATAAAGCATTTGGGTGTTTTTTGTGCTTGGCCTTGTTTGTTGTTGTTTTTTTGTCTATGAAGATCTGGCAACACTGACACTTTACCGCAGGGCTTGGGAGCGCAACTAGCCCCGTGTCAAAATGTGCTAAGGTTAAGACTTATTTCACTTTTATTTTCTTGCATCTCACATACAGACTAAGACACATTTCTGATGCAAGTTTAAATACGTCATTAACAGCTAGTTGTTCAGTTCGGTTCCGTACACACTGCGTAGAATTGAATGTGTGGAGTTAATGCGGTTGTTGAATGCGGTTGTCATTCCCGTATTTTAGTGAATTATGTTTTTACAGAACGCGATTAAGGAGTAAAACATGAACTGACAACCTATAATCCTCATCAACAGTGACCTTGAAACACATTTTAGACGTAATATTAAGAAATGTGCATTGTACACAAGTAGTGCTCCAAATAAAGTTTAATTATTATTTTTATATCAGTAAGTCTTGACAGAGTCAGTAAATATGTAAATAGATTTGAACTTTTTGTTTATATATATATATATATATATATATATATATATATATATATATATATATATATATATATATATAGTTTTACAAACATTTTATTATTTTACTAAATTTGAAATATAATTACATTTTAAATATAATTAAAAACTACATTATATTTTTATTTATTTTTACTTTTCTTCAAGATTTGTATTTGTCACATACACAGTTTTAGAAAGAATACAATTTCAGCTTCTTAGACTGTGCAGATAGACATATTAAGATGAACATAATAAAAATAATAATAAATCAAAATGGCAATTTAAAAAAAAATAGAAAGAAAAAATAAATTTTAATAATACTTGATCTCTAAAATTTGGTCATTGTAGGTTTTTTTTAAACAGAACATGTTTTCTGTGTGTCACAGTGCCTCTGTCCTCAAGTAACGGTTATGAGCTGGCGTTCCCACGCACGCTGCAGTCCTCACTAGAGGAGCAGATCTGTCTCGTAGCCACAGTGAGACTCGTGACCCCTCAGTTCCTAAAGGTAACAGAGGAACCACCACCACATACACACAAACACACTGATTACATGCACTTAAAAATCAATGCTCACAAATCAGTGCTCACATTCTGCTTGCTTTCATCTTTATGTCAAAGGAAGGACAGATTTATTGTCTGTGTGTGTGTTAAAGGATCTGTGCAACGTGGAGGATGTGTGTGATGAATTCACATCAAGACACAGCCTGGAATGGAAATTTCTCTTCTTAGATCATAGGTGAGTCAAATGCTGCTTCATTATGCAAACGACTCCTCTGATGTTGTGATTCTGCATGGTCTTTTATGCAACACTCATTTACGTCCATTTGAATCATGACTCCTTCTGATTATGTCATTTGTTTGATTCATTCATTCATCAGTTGCTGACCCACTTACATCTGCTAATGCAGACTTTCCGCTGTCCCACGCACGGCTGCGAGGGTTAGCGATGTCATCAGATGTGCGTGTGCTTGAATCAGTTCTCACACTCGTATTTTAATATGATGTTTTTATTCTGCTGTGGCCATTCATAAATTTCAGCATAGAGATGATTTACTCAGGAGGCATTTGTGACCCCCAGAGAGTTACATAACCGTGTGTGTGCGAGTACTGGATGTTCCTGTTCCCTACAGCGCTATAATTGGACATTCGAGCTGTCTCGTCAAACTCTCTCTTTTGAAGGAGAAGCGTGTAATTTCTACATCACTCACTCAAAATATTGTGGTTTTCAAACAGGTTTCCCAAATACTCCCTGTGTTTTTCATGCTCAGTCATACAGATAGTCCCGTACCCAAAATCATGCTATTGGTTGAACCAGTGTTGCTGTGTCAAGCCGGTTAAGAAAAGTGTTTTGAAACACTGTTTACATTGGGAAATCAACCTATAAAATGTACAAATGGTTTACTGTCTCTGTCAAATGTAAATTCATGTCCCAGTCACATTTCCTTGGTTAAATAAATATTACAGAAGTATCAGAAAAAAAATCTATTTTATATTTTTACATTAACAATGTAATCAATATTCTATTTATTAAAGCCAAGCATGAATCTCATCAAGTTAGTGTTTTTAAGCATTTTACATGTATTGTAAAATAATAACTCAAGGCAGTAACAATTTAAACAATATATTTTATTTGTGAACTTATGTTCAGCTATGCTTTTTAATATTTTTCTATTTTTTATTTTTTCGGATCATCTGTCATCAAAGCTCAGTAAATATTGGTCACAGACAAAATAAATTTCACCAGGCTGATTACTCACTAAAACGCCCACAGATCAACAAAGTGGTTAATATCTTAAGTGTGTTGAATTGTTTACTTTTTTAAATTAGTTTTTACTTTTTTTAGTTTTTACTTGAATTGTTTACTTTTTTTCATTCGTTTTTTCAATTAGTCTTCCCATTACCGCCATTATATTGTTCTCAAGAGGTGGGATTTATCGCATGAACCAATCACAGCTGAACTAACCAGTCATATCCAATCATATCGCGATGGAGGCATTGCCTCCTCTCATGTGACTTCCCCCCATTCATTCTCAGTTACCCCCCTCCAAACTTATGACACACCATAGGGGGTCTGTTAAAACTCAATGGGCTCAGGGGAGGCGAAAGAGACGCCGACTCCCACTGTAACTTTACCTGCTGGTGTCGCTGTTAGACAATGTTTCTTTTGAAAAACGTGTGATTTATACACTTTTTTAATGTTATATTTTGTAATATTGGTATTGTTTTAGTTTTGTACTACTATTTTTTTTTTCTCATTTAGTATTTTTAGGAGGCACTGCCTCCCTTGCCTCCTCAGAGGAAACTCCCCTGGTGTGTGTGTGTATTTTTAATGTTTGTATGTTTTATATATATTATTACCATAAAAAATATAATAACCATTCTAAAGTTTGGGGTCAGTAAGATTTTTTTTTTTTTTTTGGGAAGTATTTTTATACTACAAGAAAATTACATTTATTTAAAATAGATTAACAGTTATTTTAAATTAAAATAATATTTCAAAGTATTACTGTTTTACTATATTTTTGATTAAGTAATTGTAGCCATGGAGAATCTTAACGTGTCTCTTTATTTACACACAGACACATACATGACTCAGGCAGGCTATGGATACCCATCTTTCTTATTTCAGTGGTTCCCATGGTGATGAGTGTCTGCAGGTTCATCCGAGCCCCCATGATTCATTCCTTTAGTGCACTGCCAATTTAATGGGTGTTAAAGTACATATATAAGACTGAGTTCTTGTTTTGTAAAATGGGCCAATACTTGAAATTGTGCATGCGCTGGTAGCAGCTCAGTAGAAGCGTAGTATGAGTAGATGTACTGAGTGTGTGTGTGTGTGTGTGTGTGTGTGTGTGTGTTCACAGGGCCTCTCCTATCATTGGGTACCTGCCGTTTGAGGTTTTAGGGACTTCGGGTTACGATTACTACCATGTGGACGACCTGGAGCTGATTGCACAGTGTCATAAACAATGTGAGTGTTATATCGCTCTCGCTCCTTCTCTCTCTCTCTTTAAAAACTAGGTCAGTATACTGTCTCGGAAATTTTGTTCTGTTTGTGTGAATCACAGAGGAGCTGAAAATGCCCCTACCAGGAAAGATGAAAGACCCTGTAAGAAGCTTTCAAATCATTTTTAGATACTACTGATCTTGTGTGTGTGTGTGTGTGTGTGTGTGCGCGCATGTGTGTATTGCAGTGATGCAGTGTGGGAAAGGAAAATCTTGTTACTATCGATTTCTGACTAAAGGGCAGCAGTGGATCTGGCTACAGACACACTATTACATCACATACCACCAGTGGAACTCCAAACCAGAGTTTATCGTCTGTACACACAGTGTGGTCAGGTAAAATGCACACAATCATTATTTATCCATGTATATGGAAAGAATGTGCATGCCACACTCTCATTTATATGTATATAAAACAAAAAACTACTTTAAATAAATGCTCACACAAGCACATTCAAGCTTTTTCAAATATTTTAGGATTAATAATATTTGTAACTTACAGATATCTGTGTGTAAATGCCTGTTCATAACTACTTCAAGAGTAGTTAATATTCTTGAACTAGTCAGCACAATTAATTAAGTGTTTTACAGTATCTGTTGTTTTTGTTTAACTTATGTTTCTATCTAGTGGTTAGATTGTGTTACTACAAATCTTAGTTTGGCCTTCAAAATTGAGCATATTCTCAGAAATTCACTACATTCCAGGATCAGTCTACAGCTTTTCACAATAAATATATGAGTTAAACGAATGAAAAGTAAAAACAAATGCTTCTTCTCTATCTAAAGCTATGCTGAAGTCCGAGCAGAAAGAAGGAGAGAGATTGGATTGGAGGAAAGCTCATCTGATATGGCAACATCCTCAATCAAGGTCTACACATGCCCAGGAAACACACACAGTGGTGTTTGTTTAATAAATAAGTTTTTCATGTTTAAGAAATAGATTACCCAAGATGTAGATTGATTTTGTTTCTTCTTTGGAACAGATTTGGAGCAATGTAGCATTCCATCACTTGCTCACCAATGGATCCTCTGCAGTGAATGGGTGCCGTAAGAATAAGAGTCCAAACAGCTGATAAAAACATCACAATAATCCACAAGTAATCCACATGACTCCAGTCCATCACTTAACAACTTATGAAGCACTTATGAAAAATTGTTTTTAATAAACAAATCTATCATTAAGACGTTTTTAACTTCAAACCGTTGCTACTTGCTAAAATACCAGTCCTCATCCATAATATTGCTTTCTCCATTAAAAAAATGTATCTTGTCTGAATCGAGAGAAATGTGTGCAGATCAAGCACCATTTACAAGCAAAAACAGTCCAAAACAGTTCTGAACAAATATATTGCTGTGTTTTGATGTGAGAGGACAACAGGGGATGATCCTTTTCTCTGGAGAAAGTATTATGATGGATTTTCGATTATGGATTTTGCTGATGGTTGAAAGTGAAAATGCATTAATGATAGATTTCCTTCTCACAAACATAAAGCATTTCCCTTCAAAAGACATTAATTGATGGACTGGAGTGGTGTGGAGTATCGTGATGTTTTTTTTTTCAGCTGTTTGGACTCTCATTCTGACGGCACCCATTCACTGTAGATGATCCATTGGTGAGCAAGTGATGTAATGCTAAATTTCTCCAAATCTGTTCCAATGAAGAAACAAACTCCTCTATATCTTGGATGGATTGAGGATGACCGCAAATGTTCATTTTTGGCTGAACTATTCCTTTAATGTGTTTTGTGTGCAGGAGCAGGAGGTGTTTTTGGACATGTGTCCTCCTTTAGAAGCTACACGGGAAAGAATCAGCAGCGCTCGATCAGTGTCATCACAAAGTTCTAGAAAATCATCGCACACAGCACTGTCTGACTCTGCGTGTAAGTACAAACACACCTTGGCTAACACTCTGCACTTATGAGGTGCACTTGTACATCAGGTGATCATGTGAAAGCCTGTGTGTGTCTGTCTCCATAGCGAACTCATCGGTGAGGTACACAGAAGCATGCACGTCGTCACGGCAGTCTGCTTCCATTGGTCCTGAGAAGAGTTCCAGCAGAATGCCACATAGTGGATCAAAGGTACAAACCTGCACATCTTCATCTTCATCTTACATGATCCTTCAGAAATCATTCTAATATGCTGATTTTGGTCCTCAAGAAACATATCTTATTAGCATGTTGAAAACGGTTGTGCTGCTTAATATTTTGGTGGAAACTGATGATTTTTCTCAGGATTACTTGATGAATAGAAAGTTCAAAAGAACAGCATTTATGTGACATAGAGATCTTTAGTAACAAAGTAAAAATCTTTACTCTAACGTTAGTTCAATTTAAAGCATCCTTGCTGAATAAAACCATAATTTCCTTACAAAAGGGGACATTGGATGCCCATTTTCCACAAGTTGGTATCAGTGTACAACTGGCTGAGGGAGGAAATGCTAATACGGGACAGTCCGTCAGCACTTGTGGCTTGAGCAATATGAAATCATACTGCTCTGAAAATCAAAACGGCTTTGATTATTGAGAATGTTTAGATTTTTTTGGGATTTACAAAAATTGATTTTCATCATTGTAGATTGGTTGTGTCCACACACTGCTGCAGTAAGACACATTTATATGCAAACACCATGTAAAAGTAAAACCATGTAACTGATGTCCCTATTAAAAAAAAAATCTTACTGACCCCCCCCCCCAAACTTTATGGTCGTGTGTGTGTGCATCTGAATGTTTTGTCTCTCTGTTTTAGACCCTGATTCAGAGGCAGAGCTCCTCTGAGACCACGTCACTCTCCCCCTCCTGCAGTCAGCATTCCACTATGGTCAGTCTCTCCCAGCTGCTCTCTTTCTTTCCCCACTTTTTCTTTTATCTTTCTTTTTCTCCATGTGTAAGTAAAGCTACAGTTTAGTGTTTGTTGTAATCTTAGAATAGAAAGACTGTCAACATTTTACCGTCGACTGGGTGACGGTGCCCAATCTAGAACCTCCCACATATTTCTGCTGCAGGAATGGCAGTTTAGGGCTATTAAAATGGTTTTGCACGGGTCCCAAAAACCTGCTGGACTTAAACCAAGGACTGCTAATATCAGGGCTGTAATGCTGTCCTCATGCATACAAAAAGCAGCCACTTTGTCCATCTAAAATAAAATTATCTGAATAAAATTTGTGAATGTACTGTCGGGCGATTGCTATAAATTGTATTTGTTATAACTTCTGCCCATTGCAGCTCACAGTGGCATTCAAAATAGCTCTAAAATAGCTTTTCAAAATGTTATGCAATAATGTAGTCAGTCATGTCTTCATTCGGCTCAGTGGAAACAATGGCCAGATTTGAAAGAAGTATACAGTTTCCAAAAGGTAGAAAAGCGCTATGTGTTTGCTCCTTTTGTATATTTGAGTGTGTGTTCTCAGTGTTCTGTGTGGATGTGGGTTGCAGACACAATCTCTGTACAGATTCCAGCAGCCTCAGTTAGGCGTCATGCATCAGCTGAAAGAGCAGCTAGAAGAGCGGACACGCATCCTACAGGCCGACATCAAAACACAACAGCAAGAGCTGCACGACATTAAAGAGAAACTACAACTTGCTAATCTACAGGTACAGGCACGTAATTATAAACATGCAATGTTATCTTTATTTGTGCAAACTGGGAACAGATAGAATACTTCACACATAGAAAATAAAATACAAAAATGAAGAAATATATATGTTTGGGTCTCTGTGTTTGCAGATGTTACTCCAGCAGCCGATAGAGGGAGAATTTGCCAGTTCTGGTCTGCAGCAGCAGGGTCTAGGCAGGCCATCCCAACACAGCACCCAGCCCAAACCTCAACACTGTGTTTCACATTCATCACACACACTACTCCGAGAACAGCCCAGTAGCTCATCTGCTCAGGTACACATTACGCACAACACACACACACACATAAATATTACTCACTCGAAGACTCATTCAGTTATGGATGTCTTTTTTGTGTGTGTTTAGGGCCAGCAGAGACTGGTTCAGACTGGACACATGCAGGCCGTCAGTGTTCCAATGCAGACACACACCAGTCTCACCACACCCTTCTATAGCAATCCAATGATGTTCTCACCCAACCACGGACACCGAACCCAACACGACACACACTGCCAAAGACACACACACACCGACTACAGCCAGGATGGACAGCTACGGTAACAACACACCTTAAACACACAGAAAAACAGTTTACTGTGGCAGAAGAACATTGCAAAGGCCTGTTCACACCAAGACGAATGTTCATTGTGAAAATTTGGTTGAGTACTCTTGAAAAATCAAGATCCTAACCTTAATCCTAGTATTAAATGAAAGTATACTCGGAAAGCATTAAATGTGTGGTATGAATAAATAGTGCTTATAAGCAGCTGTTGAGATAGTATTCTCCGTTGAAAAGAGTAAAGGCTTGGAGCCCAAAACAGTATTCCCAAAAATGAAAATTCTGTCATTAAATACTCACCTGAATCGGAAGAGAAGTGAAATAAAGTCATTCTTTTTATTTTCTTTGCGCACAAAGAGTATTCTCATAGCTTCATAACAATACAGTTGAACTACTGATGTCACATGGACTGTTTTAATGATGTCCTTACCACCTTTCTGGCCCTTGAACGTGTTAGTTGCATTGCTGTCTATGCGGGGAAAGCTCACAGATTTCATCAAAAATATCTTAATTTGTGTTCTGAAGATGAACGAAGGTCTTACAGGTTTGGAATGACATGAGGGTGAGCAGTTAATGACAGAACTTTTATTTTTGGGTCAACTATCCCTTTAATACAGTTTCTCTGATTGGAATAGCAGTTTCTAATGACATTTTAAACATTTTAGCAAAAAATAACTATTATTTGGCTGTTTCTAATAAATAATAGATTACAGTAGATCCATGATAGAGTAGTAACAATCTAATTTAGCCATGACTTTACTGGGAACAGCAGAATAAGAGGTGTTTTCTGATTGGTAGAGTGAGGGAGCTTCATGATTGGCTGATTTTGGTAATATTACAGAATGTGTAATTATAACAAACATGTTCCCTGATCTGATCAGTAATATCATATGGGGTGTTTTTGGATTGGTAGGCTGCTACTAAACCAACCAATGCAGACGCTTGTACCAGACAGCAATGGAGGGGCCCAGTCTTCCCAATGCAGCTCAACTGTTCAAACCAAGTGAGTGTGTTTGAGCATGACGGCCCCATTCAAAATGAACTTGAAGTCATAGACCCAATGATAGGCTAAATTTGGAAGAGCATACTACTTTTGCTATATGTGCCGTAACAGAAGTAGTATGCTAGCATACTATTCGAAATTGACCAAAAATGTTTGTGTGTTACAGATATGCTCTGGACCAGCAGATGATGGCTCCTTCCTTCCCTGTGCAGCAGGTGAACTGTAACGCTGTGCTTGTCCCTTCCCCCATCTTCACCTCACCAATCATGATCCCCCATAATAGTTTCATCACCCATCAGGCCACGCCCACCTACACACCTCATCCGTCAGCTGCCCCACACAGTTTACCACTACAACAACCTCAGCAGTTCTTTCAGGTAAACAATATTGTGATTCAGATTTACAGTTCCGAATCATATGTGACCCTGGACCACAAAACCAGTCATAAGCGTCCATTTTTTTGAAATTGAGATTTAAAGCTCACCTGAAAGCTAAATAAATAAACATTCCATTGATATATGGCTTGTTAGGATATGACAATATTTGGCCGCGATACAACTATTTGAAAATCTGGAAACCTGAGGGTGCAGAAAAAATCTAAATATTATTATATATCTTAGCAATGCATATTACTAATCAAAAATTAAGTTTTGATATATTTATGGTAGGACATTTAAAAAATATCTTCATGGAACATGATCTTTAGATCTTTACTTAATATCCTAATGATTTTTGGCATAAAAGAAAAATTGATAATTTTGACCCATATTGTTGGCTATTGCTACAAATATACCTGTGCTTCTTATGACTGGTTTTGTGGTCCAGGGTCACATTTTGTCTTGAATCATGTTGTCTGATTCATATGAATGCCTCAAAAACATGGTAACCTTTCTCTTTCTCTCTTGAAGATGCAGCCTCAGGGTCTGATTCACAGTGCTCCCACTCAGGCCTTATTCCACACCCCTAACGTTCCACAGCAAAGCACTGTGGGATACATACAGCCACAACAGCAGCAGCAGCGTCACTCACAGTCCGGCAACCTGTCGGACTACAGAAACATGCTCCCACGGTAGCCCCACCACCTAGGAAAAGCCAAGAGGTTGCCGGGAAAGCGCGTTGAGCGTTTAGCTCTGAAAGGCATGATGGGAAGGGACTCTCTCGACTCAGGGGAAGGCTCGTTCCCGAGCCAAGCCAAAGTCCCTCAAAGTTCCCATGACAGCAAATGATGGTGATAACGCCACAAGGCCCAAGGACTCTGCCTGGCCTGGACTGCACGCAGAGGATGCTGGGATACGTAGGAGGAGCCCGCATGCACGTGACCCATCATGGAGACAGGGGTCACAGAGCAGTCAAGCAGGCACTTTGATCGATACATAAAGGACAGAAAGCCGTGGAGGGTTTTTGGTACTGTAATGTTACAGTTATCTGGACTTTTCAACACACAAATAAGACAAAATCAACAAATCAAGTAATGCCTTGACAGAGTGTAAACTCTGCTGCATGTGTTCTGTCCTCAACCGCTACTAAAATACTAACTAAAAGAGAAATCACCCCACCAACAAGGAGAAAAATACACGGTCATGATCTGATTTCATGCATTATATTTCATGTGTGTGTGCAGATGGTAGCAGCTGGGCATAATTCAGCGAAGACCAAAATATATTTCAAAAACATTTGGCTTCCTGTTAACGTGCAGAGTAGGTTCGGCCCCCTCCTGTAGTTATGTTAACGCTAACGTAAAGAAACTTGAATCACGTTGTATATTTCAAATATTCAAGAACAATTTCGCACTAGGGCAAACTTTCCTACTGCTGAGTTCAACTCAATCCCTGTTACTCTTTGTTTCTCGATCCACTGTACTGTACTTAGAGTTTCTCCACATATTGAGTTCCGGAGCATCGTATTTCAGTACTTTTTACTTCATATTAAGGTCCTAAACATAGCTCGTCAGGAGAAGCATGTTGGCTTCCCTGATCAAACAGTTCTTTGAGTTTTCAGACGTGCATGTGGTCTGCCTGTCCATACAGGAATCTACATTGATTTGATGTCAATATGAGCACAACAGATGTGCTTTAAGATTTAGTTTCAGTATTACACAGGGATGAAGCTCTTGTCTAATTTATGCTTCATAGTAGAGCGACTTTGTGATTGTTTTATGGTGGTGGGTGCAAGTGGCGCAGCAGTTAAACTGCAAAAATGAAGATGTAAAATAAGACAGTAATGCAGGTTGAATGACTGAAGACGATCATAATGTCAGGGCTGCAGAAATGGAAATGTTCTCATCTGCCTGTCACTTGGGCAAAGTGTTTGACAAATACAACTCAAATATTAGTAAAAAATACTTATTTTATTTTTTCCCCATTACAATTTTTTTTGTATTATTATTTTTGGGGAGTTGATGTAGATACGGAAGTGTCAGGCAAAGGGCAAAAATGGTTAGATGTTCTGGAATGTTGTGAAAAATCACAGACACACAAATAGGTAAAAAAAAATGTGACAATCAGAAAATCATTTAAAAAATTTTCTTTGCTGGGACTTCAAGCTTGCACTTTCCTCCATCCTGTCACGCATAGCACATTGAAAGGCTGGTGCTGATTATTTTGTTTTTTTAAAACGAAGAAAATTCTGTTCAAGACAGTTTAAGATCATGTGCCCTTCTGTATGTTGTGCAATGCAAATCGAAAAACAAGAATGTGTGTAATTTATACTTATCGAAGAGAATTCTGGTTTTGTCGGGTATGTTTTCTTGTATTAGCAAGAAATGCTTCGTTTTAGTAAAAGCCAGCATGCTGTTTGAATGAAAACCGAAAGTATTTTTGTACGCAAATCTCCTCAACATTTCTTCAGTCATGTATAGAAAGTGTGAAACTCCCCGACTCTCTCAGGTGTGACATCTCCACAATATATCAAATAAGATGGTTCAGATACTACAAACTATACTCAGACCTTACAATATCAAATCCCCCATTCCCAAGAACTCATTTATGTCCCAAACCAGCCCACCTGAACCATTTCTAAATGTTTTGAAAGGTTTGTGAATCACATGACCGGTTCATCTCAGCATTTTGTTCTGTCTCCCTGGAGTCACACTAGAAAAGATGAGGAAGATGTTGGTGTGTTTCGGAGTATAGGGTGTTCTGCATCGGTGCCTCCAGTTTATCACCTTCTGCTGCTCTGAGATTATCTTTGGGTCTCACAAATGCTCTTTATGTCTCTCTAGACATGAGAGAAACTACATTTTGAATCTGATTTAACTGTAAATTTTAGGTTGCTCAACCTACGAATCCATCCCAATATGTGTTTTAGAACACTGTTGCTGGTCTGAGCTGGTTACTAGGTGGTCATTAGCTGCTCCAACCATCTAGGACCAGCAACAAACCAGATGGAGGAGCTATAAAACATTGATTTTAAAATGAGTTGGACAAATAAATCCAAAGGTTATGACTTATGCCAGTTGCCACTGTGATGGCCATATAGAGTGTACATCGTCCCCCGAACAAAATGAGTTGTTTCATCCTTCATTTATTGCCCATTTGCGGTGTTTTCATTAAATATTTTGCCAGCCAGGCTCGAACATTAAGACTCGAATGTTTCTTGAGTTAAAGGTCTCAATGTTTTCTCTTTCTCTGTGAAATTATGCTCTGGTTGTGGAAACTGCACTTTATTCTTTTTCCCCTTCTTTATGTCTTTTGCTTTGCTCTCTCTCTCTCTCTCTCTCTCTCTCTCTCTCTCTCTCTCTCTCTCTCTGGCCTGAATTTCTCCCCAAAAGTGTCTGTTCTTATGAGGTTTTAGGCCTCATGGATTCGTGAGTGTGTGTGTTATATGTGTTACCTGAACAGGTGACATTGTCAGTGCATTTATATTCTCCCAGGTGAGGGGCAGAAAATACATGGAAGATATTGTAATATAAGATATACAAAAAACGTCTAGAAAAATATAGTTGTTTATTTTATAAGATGTCAAATAGATTGAAATAAATTTATATACAGTGTATGATTTGAAAGTAAAAACAGAGGTATTTTGTAACAGATTCATTATTGAAGTGTCTTACTTTGGGGGGACGTAAAGCTTTCTGTTTGTCAGTTCAGCGAGTTGATGTTGCACAGTCAATGTATGGCTTGTTTTTCCCCCTTTTATTCTTGTGTACATATACCATCACAACAAGCTTTAACATATTGTTAATATTGTTTTAAAAGAAATTAATAATAAAAAAAGTTTACATTCTGAAACAGTTTGGATGTTATACCGACTCTTAATTACTTTTCAATACACAGTATTTTTTTAAACAAAAATTTGTTACATAAAATATAACTGTTTATGTAAAAGTAATGCACATTTAAAATTATGTATGTATTACTTATTACTTCTATATAAACATTTGTTATACAGGTGCATCTCAATAAATTAGAATGTCGTGGAAAAGTTCATTTATTTCAGTAATTCAACTCAAATTGTGAAACTCGCGTATTAAATACATTCAATGCACACAGACTGAAGTAGTTTTAAGTCTGGTTCTTTTAATTGTGATGATTTTGGCTCACATTTAACATTTAACTTTTCCACGACATTCTAAATTATTGAGATGCACCTGTATGTGTAAATGGAGCTCATATTGACTTCTGTCAAAGTTAAGATTAATTTGTGAAATAAATACACATGAATTCAAATGTACCTTGAATATGTACACCATTCATTTACTAATAACATATGTGTGGTGATAAGATTCCAGATTTTCAAATAGTTGTATCTCGGCCAAATATTTTCCTATCCTAACAAACCATACATCAATGGAAAGCTTATTTATTCAGCTTTCAGATGACGTATAAATATTAATTTCGAAAAATAGACCCTTATGACTGGTTTTGTGGTCCAGGGTCCCATATGTGGTTATAAAGTACATTAGTTATAAAATGCATATTATAAATATACAGTATATCGGATGAGGAAAAGCCACCTTTTGCTTCAAATTGTATTCCAGTTTCTTGTTTCTTCTGAAATTGTGTTACTCCAACAATATAGATTTAAAGATATTTTCTATCGTAATACGCTTTATGACCATAAAAAAAGCGGCCTGCTGTTTTCAATGTGGATCAAATCGTGACACGGGATCAAAGGCAGAACTTTGTTGTCAGTGAACTTAGGTGTCGCTGTTGTGTCCTCCGTGCTTGTAGGTGGCGCTGTGGTTAACGTTTAGTGTTCAGTTGCTCGGGAAGAAGAAACACGAACTCACCGCGCGCTTGGAGTTTGTTTACATTCCGTGAGGTTTGAGCTGACTTCATGAGCAATAAAATCGCATACACTTATATTATTTCAAAATGTAAATGAATAAAACCCTGTATATTTCATATAAGTAAGCTAAGTGATTATCTAAGACCCTGTATATTTCGTATAAGTAAGCTAAGTGAGTATCTGTCTCTTATCAACAGTCGCTTTTATATATTTATTCAACGTCGTTAAATGTAGATTTAACAGGTTTGAGTCTGGATCTGGACGTTCTAACCGTCGGTGGTGGTTTCAGTGATGGCAGGCCCGGCGGATCGCACTGACAGCGGGTCCGGTTCTGCTCTCCAGGCGGTGTTTGAGCAGCTGCGTTCCGCGCACACTCTCTCCCTGACCCTCACCGGCCCGCTGTGCCTGGCTGTCATCGCTCTGGACCGCTACCTAAGCGCACAGCATCCCGCCGATGAGAGCTACAGCTACGACCTGACGGTAACGGACGGCCGGTGGCGGATAAAGTGTCAGCTGGCGGACAGTCTGAGCCGGTGGGTGAGGACGGGCTCGCTGCGCTGCGGGGCTGGGGTCCTGGTGTCCCAGCTGTCGATGATCCACGACGAGACGAGGCTGAGTCACAGTTACATCAGGATAGACAGCATCCACAGCGTCGTGGAGCTCCCAGAGAGGTTTCTGTCCATTCAAGACGTGGGGAGTATCCCGGAGTGGTGTCAGGACCATGTGACCCGGTCCGATGGACCCCTGCAGCTGAGCAGAAAATATTATTTACCACTGTGGATAAACGATGATCCTTATGGAAGTGTTTGGGCTCCTTATAGCCCACCGCCAGACGTGGTCATTGATGGTATGAGATCATGTTCTTTTCAAAACTTTATAAAGACTCTGTTTAAGGTTCACAGTGCAGGCCCCAAAAAGTCATTTAAATTATTTACCCGTCTTTGCCACTATCCTTAAAACCACTAGGTTTTGCCCATTTGTCAGCAAGAGTTTTTTATTTGGTATGTACAAAGTTTAATTTGTGCAGGTCAGAATAAGTATATTGTTTCTTTTTTTTACTTGAATATATCTGTTACACTGAATGACGATGGAACATTTCGCCCATATTTTGTCATTTTATCTGGACTAAAGTTATTTGAAGCATTAACGTAGTAGAAACTTCACTTATATTTGATGTTTTCTGAAGCTAGTTATTTTAGCGCCAAAATGTTGGCTTGTGGTTATTATTAATAAACTTATAATTGTTTTAAATAAAATTAAATACTTGTATATTTTTTATATATTAAAAACTATTTTCTGAAGGTTAAATAATTGAGTTTAATAAATGCAGTCAACACAAATAATTTGTGTAAAAGAAATGAGAATGTGGAATAAGACAGTTTACATTAAGTATAATTTGAACGCAGCTACACGTAATTTGTTGTGTAATAGGAGTGTGTGATCTTTTATTATAGGTTGTCATGTTATATTTCTGTGTGTCAGTGTCTAGAATCACACTTCTGGCAGATCTGGAAGCGTTCTTTCACAGCTCCAGACGGCCTCTCCCACTGCTGGTCCGAATTCTGCACAGGTCCAGGATACGGTACTATGGCAAACCAGGACAAAACATTGACTTCCCATTTCAGGTGAGTCAACGTCAAAGGTTCTTTTTGTCTGCAGGTTCTTCTGCACTGCAAACATTTTGGGGCTATGATTTCTTTCTTTCACTTCCTCCCTCTTCCTCTCTTTCAGGTGTACTGTGAGGTGGCTGATCAGAGTGGCGTCATGTCTATGGTTGTATGGAATGATCTTTGTCCTGAATGGTTCAACAGACTGACAGTCGGCTCGGTTCTGTATCTGCAGCAGTACTCATTGAAACACAGTTATCAAAACCGGTCTAGACCACATATCCGCACACTCTCTCTTATGACTTTCCACTCAATTGGTATGACTCCGGAGCTTTTTAGTTGCTAGCTTTCTTATGCTGCATTTCCACCTAGGTTCAGTATTGGACCATCTCTTGAAAAAGTTTTATTTCAGCTCTTTGTTTGTGGTTGTTCTGTGGGTTTGTAGAGATCAGCCTGAATCCTCGAAGTCCTGCCTCTGTAGTGACAGTGATTCCTCCAAAAAGTGTTCAGCCTCAGTGGGATCTGCCTGATGTCCCATACAACTTTGCCACAAGGTACACAGATTTATTTAAAATTTCAGGGCACCCTCAGGTTGCAGGACGTCCTGCAAGAATGTATACTACTATTCAAAAGTTGGGGGTCTTTTTTTTTTTTGTGTCTCAAACCTCTGTAGTGACAGTGATTCCTCCAAAAAGTGTTCAGCCTCAGTGGGATCTGCCTGATGTCCCATACAACTTTGCCACAAGGTACACAGATTTATTTAAAATTTCAGGGCACCCTCAGGTTGCAGGACGTCCTGCAAGAATGTATACTACTATTCAAAAGTTTGGGGTCTTTTTTTTTTTTTGTGTCTCAAAAAATCAACTTTTTTTCAGCAATTGTTCAAAAAGTGATCATAAAGACTGGATAATATTACAAAAGATTTCTGTTTCAAATAAATGCTGTTCTTTTGTACTCTCTATTCATCAAAGAATCCTGAAAGAAATGATTACAGTTTCCACTAAATCATTAAACAGAACAAATCAGCATATTAGAATGATTTCTGAAAGATCACGTGACACTGAAAACTGCTGAAAATTCAACTTTGCCATCACATGAATAAATTAGACATATTATAATATGGCAAAAATAGAAAACAGTTAAATTGTAATAATATTTTACAATATTACTGTTTCACAGTATGGTTGATCAAATAAATGCAAACTTGGTGAGCATAAGAGAGTTCTTAAAAAAAATAATTTTTTACAAAAACAAAATCTTACTGATACCAACTGTTTGAATGGTAGCATAAATCAGTGTGTGTCAAATGCAAATATGCAAACAAAGCATAGCTAAATAACTAATGTTATTTTATTGGATTTTAATTGCTTGTTTTTAATACCTTTATGTTATTGATTTGTCTTATTTACAATACATGTAAATTTGTCATGAAAACAATCAACAATTTTCTAAACCTCTCCCTGTGATCAGGTCAGAGGTGGACTCGATGAATAATAACCAAGCCTGTGACATCATTGGTCTAGTGACATACGTGGGCCGGGTTGAGCGAATTAGGAGCAAGGAGAAGACGGGTATTAAACAGCTGGTTGTCAGTAATAGTGCTTGTTAATATAAGCTAAATTCATACTTAGGGTTGGGAATTGGTCAAACCACCGTTACTGCTTGTGTGTGTGTGTGTCAGGACCTGAAAAGTTCTGGGCGTATCGTTGGGTACATGCAGTGGATGGGACAACTGACTCAGCATTCATCCTGGAGATCTTCTCCTCATCCCAGCCAGAGATCTTCAACAACATCTGCCCAAGTAAAACAGCAGTCCGTGTACACATTCATTACATTTCTCTTCTGCTAAATGACCTTATTTATGATCTCTCTTGCTCTGCAGTGACGTATCTGGTGTGCACCCAGATGAGAGTGTGTAAGACGGGCTGTTCTGTGTATCTGACCAGTAGCACAGAAACACATCTCTTCATCACAGGTAGATTTCAGCCAGAGCATTCAATCAGCCAATGAGGTCACAGATAATCACAATCAGCGCAGCTTTATTTATTTGTCTGTGTGTGTGCTTTAACAGGCTGTCATAAAAAGCAGCCCTATGTCAATGAGCCAAAAGTCAAAGCATTCATTCAGTGGACTAAGACACTGAAGGACAGTGTCATGCTGCGGAGGACTTCGGTTGGAGGACATTACTGCTACCCTCCTGCACCACCCACCAACAGCAACATGACCAGTGAGATTTAGCCTTCCTAAATTGAAACAGTATTGCGACTGAGATTTTTTAAATTTATTTTTTTACTTTTTTGATTTTCATTGTTCAAAAGACTACAGAATTGTTAAATGTTAAAGGGATATTTCACCCAAAAATGAAAATTCTGTCATCGTTTACTCATCCTCAAGTTGTTCCAAACCTGTATGAATTTCTTTACTCAGTGGAACATAAAAGAAGATCATGTGAAGAATGTTGGTAACCCTACAGTTGCTGGTAGCCACCGACTTCCATAGTATGAAAAAAATACTATGGAAGTCAATGGCTACCAGCAACGGTTTGGTTAACTAGATTCTTCCAAATATTTTCTTTTTTGTGAAGACAAAAATTCATACAGGTTTGGACAACATGAGTGAGTAAATGATAACAGAAATTTCACTTCATGCCGAAATAGGATTTAATTAAACACATGAATTCCTGTGTGTTGCAGATGAGCCAATTACAGCAGTGGCTGATCTGAAGGGGGAGCTGCAGAGTCTGCAGTACAGAGAGCACAGGAGAGTGGCTGTACAGGGTTACGTGGCTGCTGTGCGGTACCACACATGGCCACCACAACCTGAAACACCACACAGTGAACAACAGGTCTGTACAGCTCAATCAAGATGAAACAACCACCATTAGGACAGTCTGTCATTACCCTTTGCGTTTTTAGAAAATGTGCTGACAAAAATAATGACATGTCATTACAGCAGGAGGGTGACTCCGTACGAGGAGTCAGTGACACTGGAGCTGCCACTTCTCCCTCCACAGTGGACGAGATGACTCTGACACAGAGAGAAATGGATTCGACCTCGCCTGATTCTGATATTACAGTCTCACCCAAACGCAGGAGAGTGCAGACAGGTTCAAGGTAAGGCGTTCATGATCCATGAGGGTATTGTTCATTGTGGATATTGAAGATATTGTTCATTACTCCAGTCTTCAGTGTCACATGATGCTTCAGAAATCATTATTACATGCGAATTTGGTGCTCAGGAAAACAACTTTTTTTACTATCATGAATTGATAGTTTATGATAGTTTATCATGTGGCCTGCACCGGCTACTTCACGCTCACGATTCTGGGTAAGAGCAGCACTTGCAGAAAAGTTTGTTGATGCAACCATGATACATTTTTTTCAGGATTCTTTGCTTAATAGAAAGGTAAAAACAGCATTTATTTGAAATTGGAATCTTTTGATTGTAAATGACCTCCAACAATTAAACAGCGGCTTAAATGTTTAAGGAAAATTCTAAAGCCAAATAATTACATTGTCGAAAAGGCATGTCAATAAAATTGGCTGGTTATTGGCTGGTATGGCTGGTTTACCTACCATTGGCAGATGTGGAAACAAGGTTGTAATGAATATTGCTTAATTTATGTAAATACGTTTTATAAAGTGTTTTTGATTTCATTAGTGTGCCACAAATATTTTTCCTTCTTTATTCAGAGGAGTGCATCGGCAGTATTTCACCAGATCCAAAATGCAGTCCAACAGGTAATCTAAGCATGGCTCACTTCAGCCTATTCATAAATTAGGCAGAATTTCAGATATTCTTGTGTAATTCAGCATACTAGGACATCTGTATTTTTATTCCTTTAAAATATTGTGTATTTTAATCTGAAAACCTGCCTGTTGCATTTTGAGGTTCTACCCAGCTGAGATTAAAATAGGTCAGACTGACTGAAATTTCATTTGATGTACATATATCCAAACTTGAAAATTGTACATTTAATATGCATTTATTTAAATTTCCGTAATAATGTACATTTATTTAAATTGCAGTGCCTTGCTCTAGAGATTTCCATCGTAAATGCATAATGTAAATTTTAAATTTGCCTTTTTTTAACTGAGGTACTATGAAGTCAAAATGATTTCCTGCAATAATGGACTGCTTGGTTGAAGATTTCTTTAAATCTCCCTTCTGATTGGTCCCTCAGGCAGGTGGGCCTTTCCTCTCATGAGGAAGAAGAGCGACAGGATGAAGGGGAGTTGGAGTCAGAGGAATCTGAGGTTGAAGACGAACATGCATCAGTTAGACAGCCAGCTGTAGGAAAAGGTGTTGTACCCAAATATATCAAATATATATGTAAATACATAATAAATTATATTTTAAAATAAATTAAACAAAAGAGAGTTCTTTAAAATTGTAATATTACTGCATTTTCATCAAATAACAGCAGTCTTGGTGAGCATACGAGACTTTAAAAATCGATAAATTTTATTGATCTCAAACTTTTGAAATGTATTGTCATATCAATTTTTTTTTTCTAAAGAGATTGGCCACACATCCCGAGTCCCAGACGTACAGCAAGCTGCCAGCCAACCCACTGCATTATGGGAGAGCAGAGTCTGGCCTTTAGTGAAACAGCAAGTGACCGATCACTTTTGCTGTGGTAGACTCGATCAGGAAAGCATTCCTGAAAAATTCCACTTTGACGACAGAGAAGTTCTACTACATCACCTAAACTTGAGCCCAGCCAGATGGACGCCCGATCTCACCTCACAGACGCACACGCACACACCTGTGGCCAGCACCGGCTACTTCACGCTCACGATTCTGGGTAAGAGCAGCACCTGCGGCTCACCATGTTGTGGACTGGAGCTATAGCTTCAGGTAATAACTAGACTTCTCTTCTTCTCTCAGGGCTGAATCAAAGAGCTGCAGTAGATGTTCAGTTTGTGCCTGTCATCTCCCCTGATGACCCCAGAGCTGCTGGAGTGCCGCACACTCAGCATGACAACTCCCTGCTGTCCTGCATATCAACAGGACGACTGTGTGTGCAGCCAGACGGTAGCTGCCCCGCACCAGGTGTGTGTGTGTGTGTGTGTGTGTGTGTGTGCACCGGCTACTTCACGCTCACGATTCTGGGTAAGAGCAGCACCTGCGGCTCACCATGTTGTGGACTGGAGCTATAGCTTCAGGTAATAACTAGACTTCTCTTCTTCTCTCAGGGCTGAATCAAAGAGCTGCAGTAGATGTTCAGTTTGTGCCTGTCATCTCCCCTGATGACCCCAGAGCTGCTGGAGTGCCGCACACTCAGCATGACAACTCCCTGCTGTCCTGCATATCAACAGGACGACTGTGTGTGCAGCCAGACGGTAGCTGCCCCGCACCAGGTGAGTGGGTGTGTGTGTGTGTGTGTTTGTGTGTGTGTGTGTGTGGTCCACTCTGTTCGGCTCACATTCTCCATCTCTACTGAATAGCCTGTGAGTCCCTGTGACATATTGTAGCACTAAAGTGTGTGTGTTTTTCTGCAGGGTCATTGATGTGTTCTGCCCCTCAGCTGGAGTCGGAGCGCGTGGTGTGTATTGTTGATCTCTGTCTGCTCGGAGAACGCAGGGTAGAAACAATCTGCTCCAAACTCTACAGGACAGCAGACATCTGCCAGCCTGAGCCTCAATGAGATGCCACACGTCATGAAAACAATCATGCAAAGAAAAAAGTATCAATCAGATGATGGATATTGGTGTGCTCCGATCAGAGTTCAGTTGTTTTAGGGGACTGGAAAAGTGATTTTATGTGTAAATGGGGCAGAAAGGTGTTTTGTATTTGTATTAATAATATATGCTTGTTTGTAATTTCAGAAAACATTTTAGAAAAATAAACTCAAACCCCAAAACATTTTTGAAATACCTTTATTTTTATCTTATGCTTTTCTATTGCACAGGCAATAAAAATTTATGTAAAGAAAGCATAAATTAAACCTTTTAACAAAAACACGTTAGTGCCCTTTGAGAAATACTGTCCAAAATGGTGCTGGACAATCCCACAATTGAAAAGCAGTTACCACTGAGTCGTGTTTGAAATATTTTGAAACTAAAGATGCAGCGTGAACTATTATTTTGGAATGGGTCAAGATTGAACAGCTGTTATCAGAAATTCTGAGATTATTTTAGTCTTTTTTTTTTTTCAATTTCAAACACATAGATAAGATAAGGCTTGATATATTTACTCCTAACCCCAGTAAAATGTATTTTAGAAAATACATGTACACATCAAATGTCATATAAAAAGTTTTTTTTTTGTGTGTGGTCCAGTTTTAGATGTAATTTTTTCACAGTATAAAATGAGCACAGAATTCCTGTTGCTACAGGAATCAAGGTCAGAAATAAATCTGGAGATTAAACTAAGGGACCACAGGCTTTTTATTAAAGTACTGTTACCCTGGGGTTTCCTCCATAGCGTCAACAAAATGTAGATAACGTGTTAACACAGAAATGTGACTGTGTGTGTTTGATATCCCTGCTGAGGTAAGAAAATTTTCACAAGTGTGAGGCAGCACAGAAAGAAAGAAACGTGACATTACCTTCCTTCACATCACTGGTAAAACCTAAATACCCTAATCACAAAGCGATCAAACTGCTGGAATCATGGCACATTAAAACATCTCATCATATCCATCTTTTTCTCTCTGCGCAGTTTCTCCGTCACTCATTCAGCTCCGTGTGCTGTACATATCTGCGTCCTCTGGATTAGACTGGCCGTGGTCAAGCAGAGAAGAGTCAGGAACAAAACGTGACTTCACTAGAATGGAAAGAGACGGACGGTGGATTTTAGTATGTGGAGAAGTGAAGTGCTTATGCTGTCAAGTTGTGTAAGAATTCTTTTTTTGCAACATAAACATGAAGATGCACATGAACGTAGGTTTGGTATATCAGTACTTTTTATTTTAAGAAATTAATACTTTTATTTAACAAGGATGCATTAAATTGATCAAAAGTGAAGTAGAAAATCAGTAAAGACATTTATAATGTTACAAAAGATTTCTATTCTAAATATATGCTGTTGTTTTAAGTAATAACAAGAAATATTTCTTGAGCACCAAATCAGCATTAGAATGACTTCTGCAGGATCATGTGACACTGAAGACTGATGTAATGATGCTGAAAATTCAGCTTTGCCATCACAGGAATATTTTTTTTTAATATATTAAAGGGGTCATATGATGTGATTTTAAGTTTTCCTTTCTCTTTGGAGTGTTACAAGCTGTTCGTGCATAGATAAGATCCCTAAAGTTGCAAAGACTAAAGTCTCAAACCCAAAGAGATATTCTTTATAAAAAAGTTAAGACTCGTCCATGCCCTCCTAAAACGCCTTGATTAAACACGCCCCCACATGCCTACGTCACTGTGTGGGAAGAGTAAAAATCGACGCGTTTCAGAAAGGCGGGGCATAGAGGAGCAACAATAATGTACAGTATGTGGAAAATAATGTGTTTTTTGAACCTTAAACCGCATAAACACATTTCATTACACCAAATACACCAAATAATGTTCTTTTTTAGCAACGTTATATGACCCCTTTAAAATAGAAATTAGTTATTTTAAATTGTAATAAAATGTAACATTTCAGACTATTTTTGATCAAATAAATGCTGCCTTAGTGAGCATAAGATACTTCTTTCAAAAACGTTAAGCAACATTTCAACATTCTGTGTGGCAGCAAGAGAATGATAACATCAATACATAAAATAAAATATCTAAAGCATAATTGACACTTAATGTGCATCTTCTGCTCTTAAATTAAACATTTCTGTCTTTGTCAGGTAGTATAAAAAAAGTTGAAAAAAAAAATTGATCCACAGGAATTATCTAGGATAGCTGCATTAGACTAGTTGGAGGGGGAAATGCTAAATCCAAACCAGACTTGCTTCATAACTAAATATGTTTCCTCACCTGTGGCTGGCTCATCTACAGAAGGTTCAGATGAAGGCGGGGCCTCCTCAGCTGGGGGAAGTGTCAGAGGAATGGCTTCTTCAGCAGGGGGCGGAGCAACAGAAGCGGGTTCCTCATCTGCTGTGGTTAAGTTGGCATCTTCAAGGGGTGTGGTTTCCTCTACAGTAGGTGTAGTTGAGGGCGTGGCCTCCTCTATAACAACTGTAGGTGCAGGGACATTAAGTTCTGAAGCAGCAGGGGCAGTTTCTGGGACAATTTCAGGATCAGACTCCACAACAGGAGTAATATCCATTTCAGCAGAAGGTGCCGGCTCGGGAACAGGGGTGGATTGTGCATCTAGGACAGGCTCAGGGGCAGTTTCTACAGCAGGTGCAGGGGGAGATTCAGATTCAGAGAGTGGGGCAGGGATTCCAGATGCTACATCAACAACAGGAGGAGGTTCTACAGAATCTCCTGACACATCTGCTACTGGGGCTAAATCCACTGATGGGACAACTTGTGTTACTGGTGTGACATCCTGATCTGGAACAGCAGCAGCCGGCTCAGACTCGGGCGGGAGTTCTTTAGCGGGTGATTCTGTATCTGAGCTTGTTACAGCGGCAGCAGACTGTAAATATATTAAACGTAAAAATCTAAATTACATTGCAATACATCAAAATATTTAAAAAATAATTCTACAAGTGGACTTTGCATTTACATTGTTTCATTTAGCAGACACTTAAAAAACAACATGGTTTTAATATGCAACTTTGTAGATTACCTCCACACTAACAACAGGCATGGTGACATCTTCCTTTGGTTTGGATTTAAACATTGAAGCAACAGATGAACTGACAGTATACACCTTTTTACCAGTAATCTATGAAAAAAAGAGCAAAAATGAAAAATTAACATCAAGTATGTAGGTTTTTTTTTTTTTTTTGAGTGCGAGAGAGAATGTACCTTCAGGACTCCAACAGTCTGTGTGGGGTAACATACTGCAGTACCAGCGGTAGCCAGACCAAGAGGAACGAAAATCTTCTTTAAACGAGAGCCTGCACAAAAGCACAGTTACACAGATGCTGCTTACTATTCACTTAAACTAGGGCTGGGTATCGTTCAAAAATATTCGATACCGATACTGATTCCTTGACTTCGATACCGGTTTCTGAACAATACTTTTTTTTATACCAATTTTATGAAATCCGTTTTAACAATATTACATTACCTCAAAAAAACTTTTTTCAAACACTCGATGGTGATTTAAAGTGAGTTTTGAGTAAAAGTGTAGTATAAATCTTCTAAATTGTCTTATGTAGCATGGTGCGTTTTTGGTCGTGTGGACGGAGATCTTTTCTGAAGTGGAAATACCAGTATGGACAAGGACTGTTTTCATTTTAAAAGAAAAATGCATTAGAGTAAACGTAGCCTTTCATCTATGGGTGTTTTGATGCTTGCACACTATAGCCTCACGTATGATGATGTAAGCACCGTAAACTAGTGTTTTACCTTGATGCCTCACCAAAACCAAATTAAACCCTTAGGTATCAAAATTTGGTATATCGAACGATAAGACATTTTTTGATACTCAATGGTATTGACGCAATTCGGTCAGTGCCTAAAAAATATCGAACTCGATACCCAGCTCTATTTTTAAACAGTAAAACAACACTTACCCCTGCGTGCCAGTATCAGGCCACCCAATCCGGACACACCGATGACACCCACTCTAGGCAGGAAGCCAGGAGGTGGATCTCGAAGGAAGTGATACGAGTCTAAAACCAGAGAAGATCAAGAGTTAAAGGGCAGGTTCACAGGTCATTTCCTCCCTCTAGCTCACTCGCTTGCTCATTCGCAAACATCAGGCTCACCTTGCCCTGCATGGTAAACAGATATAACTCCAACTTTGACTGAAGTGAAGGTGTTCTGTAAAAACAAGAATGGATAATCTTTCATAAACTCACACTATTAACAATGAGAAATTAAGTCATTATCACAGTGTGACAGAGCTCACCTGCACTGCTCTGACGTATGGCTGCAGGCCCACCCTCACGGCCCCCAGCCCCGTCTGCACTACACCAGGCTCTTCCTCCACAAACCGCACAGCAGGACCATCTGGGGAGTAGATAGACAACTGGACAGAGACAGAAAAAAAGAGAGAGGTCATGGTGATATAGTTAACATGGGTATTACTTTACATTCAAAAGTTTGGGGTGGGTAAGATTTTTTAAAACATTAATATTGTGAAAAATTATTATTTTTCACAAAATCATTATTTCATTATTTAAAAATCAGTGTTTTCTATTTTAACATTTTAAAATGTAATTTATTCCTGTGATGGCAAAGCTGAATTTTCAGCATCATTACTCCAGTCTTCACTCTTCAGTGTCACATGATCTTTCAGAAATCATTCTACTACACTGATTTGCTGATTTCAATTCTTAATATTATCAGTTGAAAACAGCTGAGCTGCTTTATTTTTGGTAGAGGCCGTGATACATTTTTTTCAGGATCCTTGTGATGGATAAAAATTCAAAAGAACAGCATTTATTTAGAATTTTAATAAGTCTTAACTGTCTTACTGACCCTATACATTTGAATGGAAATGTACATAATTTGTCTAACGTGCAAACTTGCACTTCCTACTAACATTTCAAACAATTGTATGGTACATTGTTCACATATTTTGATGAATGTAGTAGGTCACTCAGGTATTCCATGCATACAGGAAATTAACAAATTGCACACCACATACATACCGCAAAAACAGTACTAATAGTATGGTATATACCATTCCAAACATGATTTTTCTTACCTCTCTTGGAGATATTAGCTCCTCCTTTATTTTCTCATTTATGGAATAAATCCTGAATGAGCACAAACCCACTGCAGCAGCAGCAGGAAGGGCTGCATACTTCAGAATCTAAGGATCAACACAACAGTTTAATAATACAGACTGACTTGAATTGTTGACCATAATATCATGGTATTAAATGACTGCGTATTCATATACCATAGTATTTAAATGGTACTACCATGGTTCATGTGCAAAACATTTTTTGCATGTGTTGTTTCTGTATTGCTTTATTGCATTTAAATGTTGTTATTTTTGTTATAATAAAAAAGTGATTAAACCTGTTATACTGTATTATGACCACTTTTTTTAACAATTCCAATATCGTGATAATACCGTATACCGTGATAAAAGCTTTAGCAATTAATCGCAACATGAAAATTTGATACCGGCATACCCCTAGTTGTGTTCTTTTCATTGAACGTGTGTGGTATACTAACTATCAGCTTTGGCCTGGCTGAGTGTTTTCTCTGTTTCAGCTCCTTGATCTTGCCTTAAGCACATTATCTGTATTAGTTTAATGGACTGAAGCGTGAGAAGACGCTTTGCTGCGTGTAATAATCCTCGAGTGACAGAGAGAAAAAAAGGTGTGTCCCAAATCGCGTACCTATGCACTATTCTATGACGTTTTGTAGTATAAATAGTGCGAGCAGTGTTCACACTGAAAATTTAACAAAGAAAAAGTGCACTTGAAATACCCGGATGATGCACTTAACCGAAAAAACGAAGTGTGGAATGTTGGACACTTCATGCACTTAACTGTCGCAGCTTTAATTACGTAGAGAAGGGGGAGGGGCTATCAGACTCCGTTTATTAATGACAAAATAACCTTATATAATTCATACACTACATGGTTGAGTACATAGTGCATAAGTACATAATGTATAAGTGCATAGTGTGTCATTTGGGACGCAGCTAATGTCGTCTCTCTAAACCTCGTCAGCTGCCTGACTAGAAACAGGTGCCTCAGAGTGATGTCTAGGCAGCAGATTATGTTTTAAGACACAGCCAGTGAGAGTGAGTTTGAGAACAGCATGTTCTTTGCTCTGGTTTAACAAACACCGTGTTTACGTTCGGATTAACAGCTGCATCGTGCAGATCATGAAAAATGATACTTGTCAAGATGTGTGATACTATTCTGCAGAATGCACATATTATTAAATAGTACACACTATCATTTGAACTAACTCAACTGGAAGTGTAACTCACCTTAGCCGCCATGCCGGTCCCGCCCCCTTCGGTCTTACTACGGAAAGCAGGAGGAGTCATGAAAGCCCTCAGAACGCGAGAGAATATTCCTGATGGGGTTCTCATAATAATAATAATAATAATAATAAATACCCAAATTACGCCATATGACAGATAAATTATTGATATTATTATTTAAATAATATGTTTATTATTAATAACAATAATAATACTAACAACAACAACGATTTTTATTATTGTTATTATTATTATTATTATTAGCCTCATCACATTTGTTATTTTTGCACTCCATATGAGGTCATTTACAAGTAAAAATTTATTTAACCACATGTAAACCTTGCTATAATAATATAATATAATATAATATAATATAATATATATTCGTTCCTTCGTTTTATGAATTTAATCAGCTTTGGCCTGGCTGAGTGTTTTCTCTGTTTCAGCTCCTTGATCTTGCCTTAAGCACATTATCTGTATTAGTTTAATGGACTGAAGCGTGAGAAGACGCTTTGCTGCGTGTAATAATCCTCGAGTGACAGAGAGAAAAAAAGGTGTGTCCCAAATCGCGTACCTATGCACTATTCTATGACGTTTTGTAGTATAAATAGTGCGAGCAGTGTTCACACTGAAAATTTAACAAAGAAAAAGTGCACTTGAAATACCCGGATGATGCACTTAACCGAAAAAACGAAGTGTGGAATGTTGGACACTTCATGCACTTAACTGTCGCAGCTTTAATTACGTAGAGAAGGGGGAGGGGCTATCAGACTCCGTTTATTAATGACAAAATAACCTTATATAATTCATACACTACATGGTTGAGTACATAGTGCATAAGTACATAATGTATAAGTGCATAGTGTGTCATTTGGGACGCAGCTAATGTCGTCTCTCTAAACCTCGTCAGCTGCCTGACTAGAAACAGGTGCCTCAGAGTGATGTCTAGGCAGCAGATTATGTTTTAAGACACAGCCAGTGAGAGTGAGTTTGAGAACAGCATGTTCTTTGCTCTGGTTTAACAAACACCGTGTTTACGTTCGGATTAACAGCTGCATCGTGCAGATCATGAAAAATGATACTTGTCAAGATGTGTGATACTATTCTGCAGAATGCACATATTATTAAATAGTACACACTATCATTTGAACTAACTCAACTGGAAGTGTAACTCACCTTAGCCGCCATGCCGGTCCCGCCCCCTTCGGTCTTACTACGGAAAGCAGGAGGAGTCATGAAAGCCCTCAGAACGCGAGAGAATATTCCTGATGGGGTTCTCATAATAATAATAATAATAATAATAAATACCCAAATTACGCCATATGACAGATAAATTATTGATATTATTATTTAAATAATATGTTTATTATTAATAACAATAATAATACTAACAACAACAACGATTTTTATTATTGTTATTATTATTATTATTATTAGCCTCATCACATTTGTTATTTTTGCACTCCATATGAGGTCATTTACAAGTAAAAATTTATTTAACCACATGTAAACCTTGCTATAATAATATAATATAATATAATATAATATAATATAATATATATTCGTTCCTTCGTTTTATGAATTTAAATTAATATAAATTAACCAAGATTTACTATAACGAGGGAACGCATTCATAACTCATGGCCAGGGTAAATATATGTGCAGCCAGGGATCCGTACTTGGTAGTAAGCAGTTGAAAAGAACGTTAATGGACAACAAGTACGAACTCATAAGTGGGAAAACGAGGGTAAACAAGTTAGTCTCACGGACATTTGTGGATGAATTTGACTAAAAGAAGGCCGGAGAGTGCAACTAAAACGAGTGAGTAATGTATTTTACATTTCTATGTCTGCGAATATTGCTTGGGGCCGCCGTGCCAAGACTGTTTGCATGCAGTAGTTTAGTATTGACATTTTAGACTCGTCTTGTCAAAAGTACTAGGTAGAGTGCGAGTTATGCTACTCAAGGTTGCGTTTTATGCAGAGCACCTTGGTTTATTATGTAAATTGCCGAATAGACAACTATTAATTACTCTTATGTTGGATTTGGATGACTTGGTACTTTACAAAGATGATACATTTACAGTGGTGGCAAAAATTATTAGAACACTAGTATTTTCACCAGCTAAAAAGGGTTTTAAGTCAGTTATTTCTATCTTTTGCTGTGGTGTGTCGGTAAGAAATATCAGTTTGCATTGCCAAACATTAATCTTGCCATTAATTGTAATAATCCAGTGAGATTTTTGTTTAGACTTTGTCATAGTTGGCAACGGGGTCAGGCTCGCCTCCTCACTAAGATAAAAGTTTTTGTCTTTTCCTCGCTCAGAGTTGCTCTCAGATTGGTCCTGAATCACTTTTAAGCTAAGACTCCTAGTTAGAAATTTTTAAGCTAAATTAGGAGCTCTCTGAGAGGATTCTTAGAATCTTTAAGAATAGGGGCCCTGATCTCATCATCATCCAGTCTGTCTGGAATGACATGAAGAAACAGAACAAACTGAGACGGACTAAATCCAGAAGAACTGTGGCAACTTCTCCAAGATGCTTTAAGAAACCTTCCTGCAAAGCTACAGTACTGTTAAAAGTTTTAGGCACTTGTGTAAAAATGCTGTAAAATGAGGATGCTGTCAAAAATAATGTCATAAATAGATTTTTTTTTTAATTAGCTTCTATTAACTAAATTAAATCAACATTTGGTTTGCGTTTTAAAACAGCTTTTACCCTAGGTGCACTTGCGTATAGATTTTCAGGTAGCATTGCAGTTTGGTCACTTGAAGCATCTTGGAGTTTGTTCTGTTTCTTCATGACAGACTGGATTATGATGAGATCAGATCTCTGTGTGCAGCACAGCAAAAGATAGAAATAACTGACTTAAAATAATTTTTTAGCTGTTGAAAATACTAGTGTTGTATCAAGAAATCTTCCTGCAAAGCTACAGTACTGTGAAAAGGTTGGCACTTGTGTAAAAATGCTGTAAAATGAGGATGCTGTCAAAAATAATGTCATAAATAGATTTTTTTTTTAATTAGCTTCTATTAACTAAATTAAATCAACATTTGGTTTGCGTTTTAAAACAGCTTTTACCCTAGGTGCACTTGCGTATAGATTTTCAGGTAGCATTGCAGTTTGGTCACTTGAAGCATCTTGGAGTTTGTTCTGTTTCTTCATGACAGACTGGATTATGATGAGATCAGATCTCTGTGTGCAGCACAGCAAAAGATAGAAATAACTGACTTAAAATAATTTTTTAGCTGTTGAAAATACTAGTGTTGTAATCATTTTGGCCACCGCTGTATAAGGCTACTCGGATGAAAATAATATACTGTCCTTTGCGAATGTGTTTAGTTTGGTATTGTCATGATACATAGAGAACGTCTGTAAACACCCCTTCATTGCACTTGTTGTTTGAGGCCCGTTAAAAAAATGCATATAGGTCATTCCGTGTCAAATCAACCAAATTTCGGAAACTTCGCCGGCTCAATTTTTTTATTTTGTTAATACTTTTTTTCTGTGAGGATGCTGTCAAAAATAATGTCATAAATAGATTTTTTTTTTAATTAGCTTCTATTAACTAAATTAAATCAACATTTGGTTTGCGTTTTAAAACAGCTTTTACCCTAGGTGCACTTGCGTATAGATTTTCAGGTAGCGTTGCAGTTTGGTCACTTGAAGCATCTTGGAGTTTGTTCTGTTTCTTCATGACAGACTGGATGATGATGAGATCAGATCTGTGTGGAGCACATCAAAATTCAATTTTCACCTGAGATTCAGAGCCAATTTACAGGAGGGTAAAAATTACTTTAGAAAGCTCTGTATTTTTACACAGAGATTGGTAGGTCTAATCCCATTACTGTGGGACTGAGTCATTGAGGGCCTTTAAAATTATGATACCAAAATGAAAGTTTGTTAAAACCAGAATCTAAAAGGATATTAAGATATCTTTAATACTTTTAAGCTTGGTTTCACAGATGGGGCTTAGCTTAAGCCAGAACTAGGCCTTAGTTAAATTAAGATACTTATGCAGCTTTAATAAAATGCCTTAGAAAAACTTTTCAGGTGTGCATCTCGAGACAGAACAATGGCACTGACATATTTTAAGATATGTAAGAGCAAGATATTTTCAGTTGAGACAGCTCAAACATGCATTTTAGTCTAGGACTTAAGCCTTGTCTGTGAAACCAGGGGCTAGAGTTACAGGCATGCAAACTTGAGGCAAAAAACACAGGAAGAATTTTTGAACTATCAGCGTTGGCATATAATGAAACAAAGATTGCTAAAGTCAACAGATTTTACAAACAGACCTACCAATCTCTGTGTAAAAATAAAGCTGCCATTGCAAACTTGAGGCAAAAAACACAGGAAGAATTTTTGAACTATCAGCGTTGGCATATAATGAAACAAAGATTGCTAAAGTCAACAGATTTTACAAACAGACCTACCAATCTCTGTGTAAAAATAAAATAATGATGCTGCCAGCTTTCTATGGGTGTATTCACACCTGTTTTGTTTGGTTCGATTGAATCAAACTCAAGTTTGTTTCCCTCTTGGTGCAGATCTTTTGGGCAGGTGTGAATACAGTAATTGCACTCGGGTGTGGACCAAACAACCGTACCGGGACCCAGCTGAAGAGGTGGTCTCGGTCCGGTTCCAAACGAACTCTGGTACAGCTGAATGGATGAACCAATGTGTGAACCAGTGTGAAAGCGAACCACACCAAATAAAAATAAAAAATCAACATTGTATTTGGTCCGGACCAAAGCAAGTGAACTAGTGGAGTTTCCTGGTGTGAATACACCCTATGGTAATTTTTTAACCTCCTATAATTTGGCTCCAAATCTCAGGTGAAAATTGCCATTTTGACCCCCCTCTACAAAATAGTGGATTACTCAATAAATATACATCCATAGCATTTAATATTTTGGCTTTCATTACTATGCATGTTTATCTTTCTTCAAAAAAAAATATGAACAAAATCAAAAAATGTAGTTGACATGGAATGATCCATATGGGTCCCAAAAAACACAGGAAGAATTTTTGAACTATCAGCGTTGGCATATAATGAAACAAAGATTGCTAAAGTCAACAGATTTTACAAACAGACCTACCAATCTCTGTGTAAAAATAAAATAATGATGCTGCCAGCTTTCTATGGGTGTATTCACACCTGTTTTGTTTGGTTCGATTGAATCAAACTCAAGTTTGTTTCCCTCTTGGTGCAGATCTTTTGGGCAGGTGTGAATACAGTAATTGCACTCGGGTGTGGACCCAGCTGAAGAGGTGGTCTCGGTCCGGTTCCAAACGAACTCTGGTACAGCTGAATGGATGAACCAATGTGTGAACCAGTGTGAAAGCGAACCACACCAAATAAAAATAAAAAATCAACATTGTATTTGGTCCGGACCAAAGCAAGTGAACTAGTGGAGTTTCCTGGTGTGAATACACCCTATGGTAATTTTTTAACCTCCTATAATTTGGCTCCAAATCTCAGGTGAAAATTGCCATTTTGACCCCCCTCTACAAAATAGTGGATTACTCAATAAATATACATCCATAGCATTTAATATTTTGGCTTTCATCACTATGCATGTTTATCTTTCTTCAAAAAAAAATATGAACAAAATCAAAAAATTTAGTTGACATGGAATGATCCATATGGGTCCAGGGCTGACTTGCTACGCCGCTGGCTCTGTCTCCTATTCCAGGTTAATGATGTTGGTGAAGTGAAGTGTGGCCAAGTATGGTGACCCATACTTGGAATTTGTGCTCTGCATTTAACCCATCCAAGTGCAAACACACAGCAGTGAACACACACGTGAACACACACACCGTGAACACACACCCGGAGCAGTGGGCAGCCATATTGCTCATTATTGCATATTGCGGGGAACAGTTGGGGGTTCGTGCTTTGCTCAAAGGTCTCACCTCATTCGTGGTATTGAGGGAGGAAGAGAGCGCTGGTTATTCACTCCCCCCACCGACAATTCCTGCCGGACCTGAGACTCGAACCCACAACCTTTGGGTTACAAGTCTGACTCTCTAACCATTAGGACGCGACTGTCCCCTATAAAGTTCTTGCTTTTAATAAGAAAGCCATCAAGCCCCATGAAATCTTTGGTAAACCAAGCATACACACGCAGTTGCATTTCAGCCTGAGATTTCACTGGACACTGGAACCATCACACAAGATGAGACAGTTGGAAAGCATCACAAAACACAAATGCAGAGTGCAGAGAACTCAGTTTATTAGTTTAACATTTTACAATCTGTATTATATATATTTATTTATATATGTATTTATATTTCTGAAAGCAAAGAGGGTTAGCTTTGAATAATACTGTGAATAAATATCAGGCTCTTCCTGGTGTTTTAATATACAGAAGGGGAATTTTTGAAAGAAAACCTTGAAAAAAGAGCAATATGTTCCGTCTCAATGTTGCAGTGCAACTTACACCTTATACAGCATAGCCGTGTGGGGGAGAGGGGGGTGGGACTTGCCCTTAAAACCACAGTGAAACCCTGATGGCCTGGATAACACACACTCACTCACAAACACACACACCTACACCTCATGAGATGAAACACAGTGAAGTGTAACAGGTAACTGCAATGGGCAGATGTGATTTTGAGAGTAGCTTTGGTAAGAAAGCATCAACCACGGACGTAAAAGTATTGTCTGTGTGTGTGGGCAGTGTGTATGTGTTTGTTCCAATGAAATTTACAATTAACAAGCCATTCAATGAGTACATTCTATTCAATTAAAATACATCCCACGAGATTCTAAAAAGTGACAATCAAACATAACTGTAACACTGAAAACATATGCAGGGCTGCGTGTCTGTAATGTGGACGAATGAGAACACGCACACACACAACATTTGGAAAGGGGACGTTTTGCGCTCCACCGCCGGGAATGAACCAATTGATTTTTTTGTATTTTAACCTCTAATTCTCTCCCGTTTGACTTTATCCAATTCTAGAATCCTGAGCCACTGACGTCTAGAATTGCGAAAGGGAATAAAACGTTGGCTTTAGGCTTGTGGAGTCTGTCTAGGGGACACGTACATTAGCAAACAGAAACTAACGACCTGAATGTAGCCCATAGCTCAGAGGTAATGACCAGCAAAGACCTGGAAACAAGCAAAAACAGTCATAACATCAGAGAAGCAAAGCTTTTCATCTTTTGTCATCTTTTTTTTTGTAGAAAAAAATAGAGAGTAGAAAGGTTCTGCGTTCGCAGAGTCAAAAGATTGCATTCACGAGTACAATTCACAGTTTTAAACAGAGGATGCAGCTATGCAAATAATATGTTCTTATATACAGACTGTTCTCTGGCCTGATAGCATATAGTAATACTTTTTTAAACCATGCATGAGTTTAGCTATAATATAAATATTCTAAAGAAGCCAAATTAAACACGTTACTACCTGCCAGGAGTTCATCTTTTCCCGAATGCAAATGTCATCAAACTCTCAAAAAGAGACTCTTCGGCATCCAACTGACTCGTTTTCTGTCTTTCTCTCATTTCTCTAATACACACACACACATACATACACGCGCGCGCGCGCACACACACACACACACACACACAAACTCCGCATTTGAACAGTCAATAGCAAATACTTAAACT
>NW_015537978.1:312922-319901 GCF_001515605.1 Sinocyclocheilus anshuiensis | reverse complement strand
GTAAAGCCTGTTGCCCATGGCTACATGAGTGCTCTTCCTGCAGCATTCCGAGGGAAGGAAATCAAAAAACTAAAAATTAAATAAAATATATATATAAAATAAATAAACTAACAAACAAAATCATCAGAAGATATATATATAAAAAAAAGATTTTTTTTAAACTCCAATCAGAGAGAAAAATAAAATATTTGTTTTTATATACGGTCCTACTTTGTTCAACAGGTTGTCAATTAATCTGAAAAGATGTTTCTTCAGGCATGCAGTGGGCACCTCACGGGGGCCTTTCTTCCATCCATCTCAAAATGTGGCCGTGATGAAATATATTGTACAGAGTTTGCAGTGAGCCGTAAATGTGCAGGTAACACTTTCGCTTCCGTGACGTTTGAGCAGTTTGAGTCGCCTTTCGGTTTCAGTGGCTGCGTGTCTGTCTGCAGTAGTTCTGGAGGCTGTTTTGTAGAAAAAAATAGAGAGTAGAAAGGTTCTGCGTTCGCAGAGTCAAAAGATTGCATTCACGAGTACAATTCACAGTTTTAAACAGAGGATGCAGCTATGCAAATAATATGTTCTTATATACAGACTGTTCTCTGGCCTGATAGCATATAGTAATACTTTTTTAAACCATGCATGAGTTTAGCTATAATATAAATATTCTAAAGAAGCCAAATTAAACACGTTACTACCTGCCAGGAGTTCATCTTTTCCCGAATGCAAATGTCATCAAACTCTCAAAAAGAGACTCTTCGGCATCCAACTGACTCGTTTTCTGTCTTTCTCTCATTTCTCTAATACACACACACACATACATACACGCGCGCGCGCGCACACACACACACACACACACACACATGACGAGCAGTTTGAGTCACCTTTCGGATTCAGTGCCTGCGTGTCTGTCTGCAGTAGTTCTGGAGGCTGGGTCAGTTCTTTGACATTGATCTTACAGTGTATTGGTTCAATCCGGTGTCACTCGCGGTCAGGAGAAGGGCAGTATCAGGTCATCCATCAAGGAAGAAGTGAAGACAGTCTGGATCCACAGTGTTTTTCAAAGTGTGTGTGTGTGTGTGTGTGTGTGTGTGTGTGTGTGTGTGTGTGTGGGTTTGAAATGCACGACTCAATGTTATTGATATACTTTTATGTCTGTATTTTAGCATGTGACTGTTTGTTAGTCGTGTGGGTGCGTGACTGTGTTTCACACGTGCGTTTCTATGAAAGAGTGAGTGTGCATCATCAGCGTTGGTGAGAGAGGTGAAAGGTCGTTGGACTCGTTGGGCGGTTCCAGTGGGGCAGAGCTGAACTCACAGATATCCAGGAAGAGCTCGTGGTTACGTTGCTTCCATTCACGAAACTTCCTCGAGGTCAAACAAGGGTCATCCAGCAACTGACTGATTATCGCCAAGTCACCCTCCTTTGCCTGTTGATGAAGGGGTAAGAGAGAGGTTGAAAACTCACTCAACTCCAGATAGTCAAGTTATTCTTTGTACAGAAAAAGCATTTGACTGGATTGAGCTTTTGAAATTCTTCAGATTTACCAAAACGTCAAAAATCTGTGCATAGAAAGAATGTGAAAGGGAAGCCAGAATTTTGAAAAAATTCTGTTAACACTACTAAACAAATATGAAGTAGCCTAATTAATATTCATGAGCTAAGCTAATAAGATTTAAAACATGTAATTTTACTGTTCAGGTAGTTCCTACACCCTTGCCAGATGGCAGCTGACAATCTTGCTAAATGTTTATGGAGATCCTCTAGAATTGTCCATTAGATTCCTCTCGATTTGTTTACGGAGATCAATTCTAAGTTCACTTTTGAACTTTGACCTATTCAGACTGTGATGGCATTTCTGCAATAATAATTTTTTTTTCTATTTCCTTTTTTAAAATTGGTAACTTGTGCTACCATTTATCCGCTTTGGGTTGGTATGATTTTTAAAATACTTTTATTAAAGGTATAGTTCACCCAAAAATGAAAATTCTGTCAAGAAAACCCTCATGTCGTTCCAACCCTGTAAGACCTTCCTTCATCTTCGGAACACAAAATTTGATATTTTTGATGAAATCTGATGAAATCTGAGAGCTTTCTGACCCTGCATAGACAGCAATGCAACTGACATGCTCAAGGCCCAGAAAGGTAGTAAGGACATTGTTAAAATAGCCCATGTGACATCAGTGGTTCAACCGTAATGTTATGAAGCTACAAGATACATTTTTGCGCGCAAAGAAAATAAAAATAACTTTATTCAACAATTTCTTCTCTTCCGTGTCAGTCTTTGATGTGCATTGAACCACTGATGTCACATGTGTCAGTTGCGTTGCTGTCTATGGAGGGTCAGAAAGCTCTCAGATTTCATCAAAAATATCTTAATTTGTGTTCCGAAGATGAATGCAGGTCTTATGGGTTTGGAACAACATGAGGGTGAGTAATTAATGACAGAATTTTCATTTTTGGGTGAACTATCCCTTTAAGCAAGGATGCATTAAATTGATCAAAAGTAACACTAGACATTTATAATGTTACAGAAGATTGCTTTTTCAAATAAATGCCATTCTTTTTTACTGTCACTATCACAGAGATAAATTACATTTTAAAAATGCATTAAAATAGAAAATGGCTATTTTAAATGTAATAATATTTTACAATATATCTATTTTACTGCATTTTAATCAAATAGGCTAAATGTTTTGGTGAGCATAAAAAACTTTTAAAAACATTACAAAAACATACAGATCTCAAACTTTCACCACAGTAGCGTACTAACACTATATTTTGTGCTGTATTACATTCATCTACTAAAAAACATAACTGCAGTGGAGTTTAAAGTAGAAGTTTACCCTGTTATAGTTTACGTCCAAACCCAAAAGTATAAAAAGGTCAACTGCTTTCTGTGTTTGCATACCTTTAGCGTGGAGCGGAGAACCCGTATACGGTGCAGTCGTTCATTTGTGGCGGGGTCATTGCTGCGTTTGATGAAGGAGCGTCTGAACTCTTGTTTGGTGGAAGGCCTCTGCTGGCCAAAAGCCGAGAGACTGGCCTGCTCCAGCGATCGGTACAGCTCCTGCAGGTCATCTGTGCCATCGGACACTTTCTCTTCGCTCTCAGGCCTCCTGCTGCTAGATTTACGAACCTGCTTTTCCTCCTCCTCTTCCTCCTCCTCTTCCTCATGGAGATGAGTTCTTGGCCTCAGTGTGCCATGTGTGTGCGCGTGAGCGTGTGTACGGGCACTGCGGTGCGAGTGTCCGTGTGTGTCGCGGTGGCGAGGGAGGCTCTGACTACGCTGCTTGTGATTGTGATGGCGAGGCCGGGACTCTTCGCTGTCCGTCAACGGAAATGGCCCGTCACGTTCCAGATGACGGCGGCGCTGGGCGGGGAGTGTGGCCTGTCGGTGCTGGTCAGGTGACAGCAGGGCTGGCTCCTCCTCTTCTGCGGTCTGAAGGTAGTGTAGGCCTGTGCTGGTCAAGGGGGTTTCAATCAGGTCCTGCCATGAGCGGCGTTCTCGATGGGAGGATCGGCAGGAAGAATGGGACTCCTCGGCGGAGGAATGTGAGAATGTGGAGCCACTGGAAAAATGGCGCTCAGGAAATGGACTGGACGAAGTTGCCTGAGGACAAAAGAAACACTGGTCATTATCATTGTCAGCTGTCAGTCAGAAAGTTAGAAGTATAAGATTACAGTCAGAGAGAGCGACAGAGTCAGTTCGCTATTTGTGTATAGTGCTGGTGTGGGAGCTGGTGCTTCGCAAACCTATCTGTGAGCCAAAAAAAATTACAAAACTGACCATGTTACATCATATATTGCCAAAAAACAAGCATGCAAATCACAGCTTTTATTTGCAATTTATTTTCACTTCGGAAGTAATGTAATTTAACATCTTGATGCCATCATTATGAGCTGGCTGGGCTTGGTAAGATTTTTAATACTTTTGAAAGAAGACTCTTATGCTCACCCAGGCTGCAATTATTTGATCAAACATAAACTAAATCAGTAATCCTGTGAAATATTATTACAGTTTAAGATTACTGTTTTCTATTTCAAAATATAATTTATTCCTGCGATTGCAAAGCTGAATTTTCAGCAGCCATTACTCCAGTCTTCAATGTCACATGATCCTTCAGAAATCATTCCAATATGCTGATTTGTTGCTCGTGTAATATTTATTATTTATTTGGAAGATAATTTTTCTTTCTTTTTGTGTAAATGACACTTGTGCTCACCGTCACTTTAATAAGTTTAATGCATCCTTAATTTCTTTAAAAATACACACTGACCCCAAAAAATTGAATGGTTGTGTGTATAATATAAATGATTTTTACAAATAATAATAAATAAAAACTTTTTTACTATGAAGTTGTCAAAATAATTGTATATTTTTCTATACATTCATAAATTCAAAATTGAAAATCAATTTGCAAATAAAAGTCTATTTCAGAAAGAAGAGGGAAAGAGTCTTCTTCTAAGAGAACGAACCTAGATTTGTGCCATGCAATTTTGTTTTGCAAATTGTCATTATCCTGATGCTTGACTTCTGATTTTACTGGTTCCTGATTTGAGGTTTAAGTGGAAATTGTTAACAGGCCTCAAAACCAATATGGTGACAGTGTGACGGTAGAAATAGAAATAGTTTCTGTTAAAGAAAATAAAAGTGTGTTTTGGGCTGAATGTATGCAATGTGTACTTAGACGTGAGTTTATACTCACAGAGGGGTTGTGGTGGTACGTGGCTTCCTGTTTGAGTGTCATAGAGCCATCAACCTCATCCTGGTCACTCTCACTCCAGTAATCTAAAAAAAAAAATCAGAATCACATATACATGATATTATAGTTTATAATAGTCAGATTAGGCTTTTCAACAGCTTACAGAACAATGAAATGGTGTAAGACTAGAGTCAGTGAGATCACAGCACTATGGGCTCATGATTTGATCACAGGATGTGATCTCACCTTCATCAGGACGCGGTACCGGATCATCAGGCGTATAGCCAATCGCAGCCAAGCCTAAACGGTTCATCCACCTGAAACACGAAACACAGACGTGAGAGGAAGTAACAGAGTGGGTAGCTGATGTCTGAGAGGGCTCTGAAACAACTTACCTGTTCATCTCCTCTAAATGATCTGTAGCAAAAAAGAAACTCTTAATTTTGGGATGACATGCTTTGAAGGCACTGAAACACAAAAGACAAAGAAAAAGAGACATTCACACACAAATATCTAGTTTTTGTGTGTGTGTGTGTGTGTGTGTGTGTGTGTGTGTGTACTGGTTTATATATCCTTGTGGGGACTTAAACCTGAATACACACAGACTCATGGGGACTCGTGTCACAGTGGGGACCTAAATTGTGGTCCCCACGGGTACAAAAGCTTATAAATCATACAGAATTAAGTTTTTTGAAAATCTAAAAATGCAGAAAGTTTCCTGTGAGGGGTAGGTTTAGGGGTAGTGTTGGTGTAGGGCAATAGAATATACGGTCTGTACAGTAGAAAAACCATTACGCCTATGGAGAGTCCCCACAAGGATAGCTGACCAGACATGTGTGTGTGTGTGTGTGTGTGTGTGTGTGTGTGTGTTTGTAAAAGAAAGATCAGCAGTTCTGCAGTGACCCAATTTCCGTTGGGTTTCAAACACGGACCCACCCAAAAACCAGCAAACCCAACACAATAGAGAGAAAGAGTGATTATTGTTGTCCTCTAACACTCACTGTTTCCTCCTGCACTCAATTGCTCTGTCTATCCGAAACTCTGGCAAAGTGATGAAGCCCTCTGCTTTCTCATCCTGAGCAAAGAAATAAAGAACAAGAGGAATCATTTCGGCATGACAGCAGTTACATGATCGTATAAATGCACAGATTTTCTCTATAACTGAGATATGTGATGCACACTTTAATATGCAAAAACTAGAAAACTAAACATCACTCCCGGGTGTGAGCCTGTTACCAGGCCATCAATGAAGGCAGCAGGTAATGAAAGTGCTGATAATTCTGTAATTAGTAATAATAGTAGAGATTGACTGGCTGGATGTGGAACTGTAAAGCTGTTTCAGATCCCAGAAATATTTCAAGTGGAAATGGATAAAAGATTGAATTCTATACACTTTCATACATCCTACACACACAACCCAAGAGAAGGGAATTGGGTTTGTTTACTTACGTTCTGATTGGTGTACCAGTACAGGTTGGAGTCTTTGAGAACGAACCAGTACTTCTTCCATTTCTGTGTGAAGTAGCCGGTGGCATCCTTCTTTTTCCATAGCCAGCCTTCACAGTCGCCATGACCCAGATCTTTGCAGGCAATACGCCTCCTGCTGGCACTACTGAGGGAACCTACACACACACACACACAGCATATTAAATGACAGAATAACATTGTGATAATATTCTTCTTGACAAACACAGCACAGTGTAACACAACACACAACCCATGCGCTCAAAGTAAACCCAGGAGCTTGTATGCATCTCATCTCATTGTACCTTTGCTTTTTTTCTTGGGCTTGGTCCTCAGAGAGGCATAATGTACAGACTAGAGAGAGGAGAAGAAGGACACATAAGGAACAAAGAATTGCTTGTGTCATTCTCATAAACCAAAGCCTTGAGGATTTCTATTTAAAACACATTATGAAGTTCTATAACAGACAAATACATGTTCCTCCTTGCATGTATTACAAATTAAAAATTTTGAATTTAATAAGTAATAAGAAGCATACATCCTCATTACTAAAAAGTAGGGCTGCACGATTAATCGCATGCGATATTTAACGCGCATCTTGTCAGAAAGCCGGTTCTGTAATCAGCGGTAAATCTCCATCACCTGCGTGCTTTCACATTGAGCAGCATTAACTACACAGAGCCGTTGTTCACTGACGAGCTGCGCTAAACCACGTTCATATTCGCGCGATTTTTTGCGCTGCTCATCAGTGAACAACGGCTCTGTGTAGTTAATGCTGCTCAATGTGAAAGCACGCAGGTGATGGAGATTTACCGCTGATTACAGAA
>NW_015537978.1:310149-312631 GCF_001515605.1 Sinocyclocheilus anshuiensis | reverse complement strand
CAGCTCGTCAGTGAACAACGGCTCTGTGTAGTTAATGCTGCTCAATGTGAAAGCACGCAGGTGATGGAGATTTACCGCTGATTACAGAACCGGCTTTCTGACAAGATGCGCGTTAAATATCGCATGCGATTAATCGTGCAGCCCTACTAAAAAGTGTCCGGAGCATGACCTAATCTTAAAACAAAACATGTATTAATATAATTAACAATATAGTTATATAACAGATAGTATGATTAATATTAAACTAAGTTTCATGTGGATTATTATATTAAAGACTTTCTTTGTGGATTATTCTTCCTCGTCTTCTTCGCCTTCCTTAGAGAGACCGTAACAAGCTCTTTTTTGCTGCCATATTGCAAATAAAAATTCTCCAATCAATCAATCAGTCAATCAAAAAAAATAAAAAATACTGAAAATTGTATCTGTACCTCTTGTTCCCAACAATATGTATTCTCATTAACACTACTGATGCTGTAAATGCGCTTGTGGTTTACCTTCCTCATTGATGCCCCTGCTTGTCGGTCAAGTCCTGAACTGGCATATCTGTAGAGAGGGACAACAGGAAAAAGACAATGAGACAGTCAAGAGACGAGAAGAGAGTTCTGTTTTCAATGGCGTTTTAATTATGTGAATATTAGAACTGCCTGAGCATAGCAGTGTAATTTATGATTCCACCCGCAGCAAGAATAATATCTTTTTTTTTTCTTCCTCACCTATTTAACTCAAACAAAGGCACAGGTAGTGGACAGGATGCTGGGGTTTGAGGTTAACTTCATAACTTATTCTAACTGAAACCACCCTGCTGCTCATGCTCACACACCCTCCTCTCTCTCACACACACACGCGCACACACACACACAAAATATTTTTGAATAGTAAGGACTACAACTAAACCTCAGGCACCCAGACAACGCTCTTAAAACTGCAGCCAAGGAATTTCTGTTCCTCATTTCTAAATAAACGGCAGTTCATTTAGATCCTCACTGTGGTGACTGTTGTGTGCTCAAACAAAAGTGTGCAGCACCTCTCCTTCATATTTTGTTGTACTAAGATGACATGTTGTCAATTTAAGAACTCAAAACTTGTTCCCCAGTCCAATATATGTATAGATTATTATATAGATCATTATTCTCCAAAAACATCTCAATTTTAAATTCTTGGATTTATGTTGAATTGAAAAAATTGGATTTTGTTCAGAATCTTGGCTAGTCCAGTGACAGTCAGGTAATAAGGAGGAAACAGAATTGATACTGTTAATCGTAACACCAGATGCTGTAATGATATGAATAAAATATGGGGAAATCAACCAAATCTTGTGCTTTGTAGACATCTGGCCATGTGTAGCACCTGCTGCCCTGAAAACCTTTCTGAATTAGCTCAGTGATGAGAATCAGAGGCTGAAGGTTATTCAGTTCGATTTAAACCATTTGAGTGACACATGGCAGGGTAGATTATGATATATTATCGTCAATCTGCCACAATGTAATGCAGGCTATGCAAAGAGGCACATATTACAGCATGGACCAGTTCAAATCGATATTAGACCCAACATTCAACCCACAGCTCATGTGTAAGCACTTTTTCCCTCAAGGGAGCGTTTACAAAGAATTATTGAGGACAAAGCTGAAAATAACAGCCCAAAAAAGACATTGTTGCCGTAACCTTTACTCTTTGTGTTAACAAGTCAACCCCAGGGGATAATAATTCAATAATACAAACAAATATGATAATATAAGGAAGGTATGAAGTTTACTTACCTATCAGAATCTGCTCGAAGTGTGTCTGCAGCTCTCTGGGGCAAAGAACAGAATGACAAAGAGAACAAGAGACAGAGAAGAAGACAGATTTGAATTTCCTGTTCTGTGTTATGAAAAAAAAAAAACACTGTTCAAGTGTCATGTGATCAAATTATGGATCAATAATTTGACTAGTATGTCACTAGATGAGGCGATTTTTACATTTTTTATTAAACAAATATAAATGTTAGAATGTTTGATATGCCTCTAAGTTAAAACACTAATATTTGAAGACCAAATCGATTTTGACTGACATCAAACAATTGCAATTGTGTGAGAAAAGTCACAGCTCAGATCAGATTCGACATTTCACTTACATGGTAGTGTGGCATCGTATTAGAGTCGGGCACGGGGAAGGGCAGCCCCTCAGGGGGACCTGTGTCCAGACGTACAGGAGGGGCAAGCATAGAGGGACTAATGGGAAAACTGGGACTGCTGGGATTTCGGCTCTTCTTCCTGGATCGCCTGCTTGTGTCACGCTGGGAAAACTCTGCCTCTTCCTGGATCAACAAAATCCTATCATCACCGAGGAACCGCAAGAGCGAGGAATCAGAATCTGATGGGCAAAGACAGAAACCAAGCATTGAGTCAGCCAAAAACATTATAATGGAACATAAGCGTACTGCAAAATATTCAACTCTTCATGACTCCAGCTACCACAGCACGAAGCTACTCTTACACCTTCC
>NW_015537978.1:309371-309971 GCF_001515605.1 Sinocyclocheilus anshuiensis | reverse complement strand
GTGTGGGTGTGTGTGTGTGTGTGTGTGTGTGTGTGTGTGTGTGTGTGTGTGTGAGGTTTTAGAGGTTTATTTCCCCTCAAGGAGGTTTGCTTTCTATTTTACATCTGTGCTAATGTCACCTACGCAATCTCTGTTCTATTCTTAGCAGAGATGGGACCAAGTCATTGTTTTGCAAGTCACAAGTAAGTCTGGAGTCTTTGCATTCAAGTCCCGAGTCAAGACAGGCAAGTCCAAGCTGAAAGAAATGGAAGTGACATGAGTGCCTGCAAGCGGGAGAAAAATCGAGAAGCCTATATTTTATAGTTATATATACAATACTCATTTTGTGAAAGAAACTTCTTGAAATTATATTTTAAATTATCATTAGGCCTATTACCGCTTGCTCACTTCAGACATTAGGCCTAATGTGGAAACATGCAATATGGATGCAGACAAACTCATGAAGACAATCATTCAAAAATGCTGTGCTACCATCCTTTATAACTAAGAATAACAAAGACAAAATCATTTAATAGAAAGAAATGCTGTATGTTAAATGTTAAGTTTATAATACACATAGTTGATCGCTAAATTTAGGGGCTGTGTGTGCTATTGGCCTAC
>NW_015537978.1:304707-307140 GCF_001515605.1 Sinocyclocheilus anshuiensis | reverse complement strand
ACAAGAAAAAAGAAAAAAATAGTAAAATATAAAAGAATGCCAGTTTTCTGATTAATTTTTTGTAAAAAGTGTCACTAGAGACTAGATACCCGAGGTATGTAAATATGTAAGTATTTTTTCCTGCACAACTATATTTACATATCTGATGACTCAATATGTGCAATGCATCTTTTTTTCCTCAAGGTGGCACTGTTTGATACACAATGATGACGTGACGTTTCACTCATAATTACCGCAGGCATAAAACAAACGAATATCATCAGCAAAATTGTAAGTGCTTTGAATGGCTTTACTGCAGAGCAATTACTATACACAATGAAATATAAATGTCACTGTCATTTGATGCTGGATGTGGTGAATAAGCTGCCAGTGATGAATGTACTGTGTAAGTGCGCTCTGACGATGACAGCGATGGTAGAATCATCTGCTCAAATTGAACCCTTTGAAGTTTCAAAAGGTAACGAAATATGCTTTATTTTATTCTTCTGTAATTGTTCTTAAAATATCAAGAGAGTTTTTTTTGCTATTGCAGCAGTTAAAGATCCATCCGTGCTGTATAGGTCCGGGTCACTAAAGACCCGAATATGTAATAATGATTGGCGAAACATTTAAGGGTTAATGGAGGTTTGAAAAAACAAAAAATGCACATGCAATTAAAATATGTAACTGATCGAACAAAAACAGTGGAGATCTGACAAAAACAGGTCTCAGAGAGGTGTTTATTACAAATTCAAATTAAAGCACATGGAGTTGGCAGAGTGCGAGGGTCGTGGCGGGATACGGATCCGTCACTCATGGTGCACCTCGGTGTCGGACAAACAAAAGAAGTGAGGAATATTTAACAGCAGCGGTCACAGTCATGATGAGGCGAGCACCAGTGAAGTTTCTCAGGCCCGCTCCGTGTGTCTGCTGGGCGGCGATCAAACGGACAGGGCAGCGCTTTTCACGAGCGGAGATCGCTACTGGACGAATCATGTAATTTGTTATTTTAATTTTTTTAATCTCTGTTCTTTTGTCGTAAGTTATGCTATTACTCCAGTAATTTATAGCCTACTAGCCTATCCAGCGCTCCCTGAACGCAGTCTCTGGTTTATTGCCAGTCAAGCGCAACGCTGCAGGGACGCGCCTAACGACTTTGATCTGATCATAAAGTCTTTCCGAGTCACAGGGCTCAAGTCCAAATCAAGTCTCGAGTCATTGCTGTCAAAGTCTAAGTCGAGTCTCAAGTCTTCTTTAATTATGTTGAGCCGTAAGTCATCAAATTTGGGACTCGAGTCCGAGTCAAGTCTCGAGTCAAGTGACTCAAGTCCACACCCCTGATTCTTAGTTGTGTTTCCACAAAAAAGAAACAGGGAAGTAATAAATTAGTCATTTGACATGTTTACATGTCACCTTCCACACCCCAAAAAACAAAAAGTAAAGTTGGTGACTGTCATTGACATTCTTTTTTTCCAATCTTTAAGTTAAATTAGATTAACACTCACACATTAAGAGGAGTTAGTAAAGATAAAAAATATCAGATTTCAGCTGAAAGTTACTAATTAAAGATTTGTTACTAATTAAATATAACTTATATTAAATATAACTAAAATATAACACTGTACTGAACAAGCAACGGTAGTGGTAATGGTTGTCTACATTTCCTCCTGCTTTCTGAAGCTCAGGTGGCTTCTTCAAAGAAGTCTGTCCTACTCTGTGCTACTCTCAACTTTCACAGACAAGCCTGCGTAACTGTATTTCCTGCTTTTGGTTGCAAAGTTCACTAGAACAAAGTCACCACCTTACAGCTTTTTGTTCTCTGTTCACATGCTCTGAAATGTCAGTTCTATAGGTTTGTGACATTTACATTCTTCATATATACTTGTGAAATCAACTTACACGGCAAATGCCAGGATATGCAACTAAGAATGCCACATGAGGCTGAAAAACTAGATTATAGTTTCCAAGAAGCAGCTCCTAACTTTGTAGTTAACTTCAAATACCAACATTAACAAAGACTTTAGCATATTAAGAAAACACATGTTTGGTATAATGTAATATGTGATTTTTATAATCACAGATCTCTGAATATGAGGGGCACTTCCTGAATTTAAAGGGTTAGTTCACCCAAAAATGAAAATTAGGCTGCGTTTTACTCACCCCCGAGGCATCCTAGTTGTATATGACTTTCTTCTTTCAGACGAATCCAGTCGGAGTTATTTTAAAAATTGTCTTTGATCTTTCAAGCTGTTTAATGGCACTCAGCGGGTGTTGCATTGCTTCAGTCCAAAAGAAGTTAAATAAAAATCGCCCATCCATAAAAAAAAGTGTCTCACATGGCTCCGGGGGGTGAACAAAGGCCTTCTGTAGCGAATCGATGCGTTTTTGTAAGAAAAATATCCATATTCAAAACGTAATAATCACTTTAATCTAGCTTGCGCCAGCAGTTGTACA
>NW_015537978.1:297168-302777 GCF_001515605.1 Sinocyclocheilus anshuiensis | reverse complement strand
GTTAACCCTTAAATGCATACCTTGGGTCTTTAGCGACCCGGGACATCATTCTCTACCCTCTCCCTCCTTAATTTTTAAAGTTAGACGTCAACTTTCTTAGTATTTCTCAATCTATTCATTATAAACAATATAACAAGAAAAAAAATAGTAAAATATAAAAGAATGCCAGTTTTCTGATTAATTTTTTGTTAAAAGTGTACAGGGTCGCTAGAGACCCGAGGTATGTAAATGTGTAAGTATTTTTTCCTGCGCAACTATATTTACATATCTGATGACTCAATATGTGCAATGCATCTTTTTTCCTCAAGGTGGCACTGTTTGATACACAATGATGACGTGACGTTTCACTCATAATTACCGCAGGCATAAAACAAACGAATATCATCAGCAAAATTGTAAGTGCTTTGAATGGCTTTACTGCAGAGCAATTACTATACACAATGAAATATAAATGTCACTGTCATTTGATGCTGGATGTGGTGAATAAGCTGCCAGTGATGAATGTACTGTGTAAGTGCGCTCTGACGATGACAGCGATGGTAGAATCATCTGCTCAAATTGAACCCTTTGAAGTTTCAAAAGGTAACGAAATATGCTTTATTTTATTCTTCTGTAATTGTTCTTAAAATATCAAGAGAGTTTTTTTTGCTATTGCAGCAGTTAAAGATCCATCCGTGCTGTATAGGTCCGGGTCACTAAAGACCCGAATATGTAATAATGATTGGCGAAACATTTAAGGGTTAATGGAGGTTTGAAAAAACAAAAAATGCACATGCAATTAAAATATGTAACTGATCGAACAAAAACAGTGGAGATCTGACAAAAACAGGTCTCAGAGAGGTGTTTATTACAAATTCAAATTAAAGCACATGGAGTTGGCAGAGTGCGAGGGTCGTGGCGGGATACGGATCCGTCACTCATGGTGCACCTCGGTGTCGGACAAACAAAAGAAGTGAGGAATATTTAACAGCAGCGGTCACTGTGATGATGAGGCCAGCACCAGTGAAGTGATCGCGGCCGCGCCTCTCGTTTCTCATGCCCGCTCCGTACGTGTGTCTGCTGGGCGGTGCTTTTCACGAGTGGAGATCGCTACTAGACGAATCATGTAATTTGTTATTTTTATTTTTATTATCTCAAGTCTTCTTTAATTATGTCGAGTCGAGTCGCAAGTCATCAAATTTGGGACTCGAGTCCGAGTCAAGTCTCGAGTCAAGTGACTCGAGTCCACACCCCTGATTCTTAGTTGTGTTTCCACAAAAAAGAAACAGGGAAGTAATAAATTAGTAATTTGACATGTTTACATGTCACCTTCCACACCCCAAAAAACAAAAAGTAAAGTTGGTGACTGTCATTGACATTCTTTTTTTCCAATCTTTAAGTTAAATTAGATTAACACTCACACATTAAGAGGAGTTAGTAAAGATAAAAAATATCAGATTTCAGCTGAAAGTTACTAATTAAAGATTTGTTACTAATTAAATATAACTTATATTAAATATAACTAAAATATAACACTGTACTGAACAAGCAACGGTAGTGGTAATGGTTGTCTACATTTCCTCCTGCTTTCTGAAGCTCAGGTGGCTTCTTCAAAGAAGTCTGTCCTACTCTGTGCTACTCTCAACTTTCACAGACAAGCCTGCGTAACTGTATTTCCTGCTTTTGGTTGCAAAGTTCACTAGAACAAAGTCACCACCTTACAGCTTTTTGTTCTCTGTTCACATGCTCTGAAATGTCAGTTCTATAGGTTTGTGACATTTACATTCTTCATATATACTTGTGAAATCAACTTACACGGCAAATGCCAGGATATGCAACTAAGAATGCCACATGAGGCTGAAAAACTAGATTATAGTTTCCAAGAAGCAGCTCCTAACTTTGTAGTTAACTTCAAATACCAACATTAACAAAGACTTTAGCATATTAAGAAAACACATGTTTGGTATAATGTAATATGTGATTTTTATAATCACAGATCTCTGAATATGAGGGGCACTTCCTGAATTTAAAGGGTTAGTTCACCCAAAAATGAAAATTAGGCTGCGTTTTACTCACCCCCGAGGCATCCTAGTTGTATATGACTTTCTTCTTTCAGACGAATCCAGTCGGAGTTATTTTAAAAATTGTCTTTGATCTTTCAAGCTGTTTAATGGCACTCAGCGGGTGTTGCATTGCTTCAGTCCAAAAGAAGTTAAATAAAAATCGCCCATCCATAAAAAAAAGTGTCTCACATGGCTCCGGGGGGTGAACAAAGGCCTTCTGTAGCGAATCGATGCGTTTTTGTAAGAAAAATATCCATATTCAAAACGTAATAATCACTTTAATCTAGCTTGCGCCAGCAGTTGTACACAGAAGCAGTTCCGGGCGGATGACGTATGAGGTCAGCGCTGCGCATGCGCTGGTGAGTATCGTGAAAACCAACGTTTGTTTACAGGATCAAAGGAAGCAAAGTTTCCTTACTTTAGCAAAGGAAAACCAGTCTCCTCTTGGCTTATATCGAAATCCTCTGACATTCTTCTTTACAAATCCTCGTTTTGTACTTCTAATTAGTGACCGTTGTTTTGTTTTGAACTCTCCCCTGCGTTTTCGCGTGCGTCACTTCTGAGCGGCGCATGTGCAAAGCCGACCTTATACGTCATCCGCCCAGAACTACTTCCAGTGTACAACAGTGAGCGCAAGCTAGATTCAAGTGATTATTTCATATACACCTAGGATGCCTCGGGGATGAGTAAAACGCAGCCTAATTTTCATTTTTGGGTGAGCTAACCCTTTAAGGCCAGAAAATTGTGCATATTTCCTTAATGCTGATACTGTAAGCATTAGAGATGGAGCATTTATTACTGACACTGAGCTCTGACCTAAAATCCTCACAGAGGCCAACATCTGTCCATTTATTAAAAGACAGAACTGTTAATGCCATTTTTAAGTGGACCACTTTTAATTTCCTCACTAGATAGACAGACAAAATCAGTGTTGGCCATGGGTGTCAGAAATGTATACAATAACAATAAGGCACATAAGTTTTAAATTAAAGTACAAGTTGGTGCCAGTGGAGTAAAAAGTAGTAAATTGGTTAAATGTGCCAACAAATTAAAATCATCACCTCTGCTTCCTCTTTTGTAAACTCCAGATTCTTGAGGCTCTGCCAGCCATTCAGTTCCCATTGAAACCTGTCGGATGTCACCTACAGGCAGAGATGTACATCATTTAAGTGTGTATCTGTGTATGTACTGGTGTATTTCAGAGCATCTTTCATCTATCCTCTCGGTGTGTATTATAGTGCACGTAGTAGTGCAACGGCAACATACTAAATGGCTGAGATTTGCAGTTTAAAACCGGAGCTCCCGAGTGACTTTATTTTCTGTAATGCACTGCGTCTATGTCCGGCTTAAAAAATGGCCATCCAGACATGATGTAAGACGTACATTGTGTAACTTTGCATAAGCAAATACAACAGTTTATTTAATAATATATGAAACAGTGCACAGTTCCATATATTATTTAAAACTGAGAATGCAGTATTCTGTATGTATAATGTATAGAGACAGTATGTATGTACCATAGTATGTTGTTCTGAATTGAGAGTACCTTATGTATATGAATTAGGACAGTAACAAAGAAGAAAACTGATAATAATTCTTACAGACCAGTCTTTTAAATTCAAACTGAAACATAGCAATCAAAATCATCCTGTACAGACACAATAATTATTTTTAATTAAAATGAGCATTAATTGTGTATACATTTTAAAAAATATTTTCAATTTTCTTTTTTTACTTTTTCATTTTTATATACATTTTCTAACTTAAAATCAGAAAGCTTTTATTTTGGTGGGTTGCTGGTAAGCAAGTATATGTGCTGGCAGTTTTAGCGCTGCCGAGTAAAGCGCGTCAGTGAATGAAATGTCACAGTTTTGCATTTTGCTCTGAAACCAGCAGTGCGTAGCCTAGATTTATGCGTTATATTCAAATGGAAATCTTATACAGTATTACAGTTAGTCGAATTAGTGCATTAACAGCTGTCAACCATGTTGGTACACAAATGAGTGGTCTGAACTTATTTACCCAGTGCATTTTTTATTTTGGTCATGCATGCTCACCTGTACACCACTTTATTTATATGTATTTTTCCTGATTAAATAAATGGAAATATACAGCAAAGAAAACTAGGGTTTCTCTGCTTCATTTTGAAAATAATGTTACAATGCAAACAAATGCTCATAGTCCTAAAATAGAGCTCATTTTCTTAATAAAAAATATAATTTCTTATAATAAACTACTTGAGGACATCAATAATAATTACATACAAGTAACTTAACTTAAATTAAGGTTTAAATTAACCATAAATAACATTTGAAAATCTGTTTACATGTAAATATTATTTATTTATTTTTTCATTCATCTTTTTTTATATTTGTAATGTCCAATTTCATCTTCTTACTGTGAGTTGGGGTCCGGTCTCTGCGACGCAGTCCGGTATTTCTCCCAGAATCCTCTTCCAGGAGGGGGAAGTACTGACCCCCCAGTACTTCCTGTTCTACATAATACCCCGGAGAATCCGAGCCAAACACACCAAACCCACCCCGATCCAGATCGTCCTCTCTAAATGAGTGAGAACAAGAAAGAAAAAAGGGGAACTGCACCGACATGCTAAATTAAACAGTTTTGCATACATCTTATATTTCATATGTGAATACCTGTGTCCGTAGACAGGGGAGAGAATAAAAACATCATGTCCCCCAGGTGTGTCCACTCCAGGGGAGAGGCCCATTGACCCAAGTGTGCTGGGTGGGGTGGGAGAACCACTGCAAGGACTGGTGGACAGTGGCTGTCAATTAAAAACATGCACAAAATAGCCTCAGTATGAAGCTAATGACACTTTGTTGATGTTATATTAATGCAATATAAAAGAATTACAAGAAAATCAGCTATTAGACCATACAAATACCAGACAAGTAAAAAACATTTTTTCAAATATAGTTGTACAGTATGTTAGTCTGGTGCAGTTAGTTTCACTAGAGGGCAGGACAGAGATCGGTCACACACACGTCTAAAGATCTTTGACTAATGGAGGACCAAGAAACGATGATAGTGTTGCCCTTAGCAACCATGAGCGCTGCATCAGTCAGTTAGCAATGAGGAAAAGCATAGCAACAAGCAGCAGATAGCAACCCAAGAGACAGGAGAATCATGTACATAAAAACGATTTATCATTAGCAGTTATCAGTGGGCATTGTTTTATTGCACACAAATATTTCAGTACAAATATGTTCTTTTATTCTTTAGTCATTTTATCCAGCTGTTCATTTATAGTGCCATGGGGGAGTCAAAAGTAAATATTTTTTAATTATATTATTTTTATATTAATTTAAATAATTATTATCAAACAATTATATTAATTTAGTAACATAAATATATCTTAGTGTAGGCTATATCTTTAGAGTTTTATAATTCATTATCTTCTTGTCGATCCACCAGTTCACATTTACAACTGTGTGTTTTCTGCGTAAAAATAAGGGTCGTTTTTGGCTTTGGTCTAAACAAAGAGCAGAAGGGCTTATTGAAAAATGCAAATTCATTCTCTGCCAGCAGGTGGCGCTTTTCGCCAGG
>NW_015537978.1:274604-294361 GCF_001515605.1 Sinocyclocheilus anshuiensis | reverse complement strand
CATAAATATATCTTAGTGTAGGCTATATCTTTAGAGTTTTATAATTCATTATTTTCTTGTAGATCCACCAGTTCACATTTACAACTGCATGTTTTCTGTGTAAAAATAAGGGTCGTTTTTGGCTTTGGTCTAAAATGCAAATTTATTCTCTGCCAGCAGGTGGCGCTTGTCGTTCGCTACTCAGGGAACCATGGTTACATAAGTAACCTGAGACGTTTTTTGTGATATTAATACTGGTGACAAGAATTAAGATACATTTTGAAATCAAAAATACCTTATTTAAAGCAAAAATAACTATATTGTGATATATATCCTTACCGTGAAATAAAATTACTCATATCGTGATATATGATTTTGGTCATATTGCCCGTTCCTAGCCGTCTCCATTCAGTAATTCACAAGTGTACAATATATCTTCTCTTTAATTGTTTATTTATTCATTCAGGAAGGATTTAAAATCCTCTTTCACCATAAGTGGATGTGTAATTGTCAATAAGCATTATGTCCTTTAGATCACCAATGTGGATTCATTCATGAGTGAAGGTCCACTCCGCTCTGCTGTGTCGTGACTGTGAGGAGAGGACACATGTGCAAGCTTTAACTGTATCTGTCTGATACTTGTATCCAGAGAAACCACGGAACACTGGCTGCCATGGCAACAAGCCGTACAGAACTCATTCACTGCTCTGAGATGCACTCATACGCACACACTACATATTAAATGGATACACTTGAACAAACACATTGAACTATCCTGACACACACACACACACACACACACCTGCAGGGCGAGTGGTTTCCAGCGGGCGTTCTTCAGCAGTGCAGGGGTGCAGCCCAGAGTGTTCTGTGGCCTCTTCTTCAGTGTGAGGATGACTCCACTCGGATCCTCACGGAGACAGTCGACCAAATTCTTCAACTGCCAGCCCACCTGAAAGATAGAGATGATTTAGAAATAAAAACTAAATATAACTAAATAAATAATGTTAAACTACCTTAGTAAAAATATATGCCATCATTTATTTAAAATACATTTATTTCATACTAAGTATACTTCAAATCCATATTTATTGACGTATCATGTAAGACTTACTGATATAACACTATAATTAAATTTTATTTGGAGTATTTCTTTATTGCACAATGCACATTTCTTAATATTATGTGCGTTTTAAAATGTGTTTTACTATCACTCACTATTAATAAGGATTGTGTGATCTCTGTATAATATCAGTCTTTAAATGCAAGATATTTAAAGTGTAGCTGAAGTATACTTGCAATAGTTCCACTTTAACACAATCAAATATACTTTAATTAGACTTCAACACTACTTCCGCATAATTAAAGTGCATTAAGCACAAAATTAGATGTTCCAGTTTAGCAGATTTTAAGTATACCAGTTTAGTATGTCAAAAGTACAATTGCAAGGTAGTTTTATAAGCACATAAATATGTAAATGTATTTGTAGTGTAATTAGCACAAAATAAATGTATTTCAAATACATTTTAGTATATATTTTTTCCACTAGGGTAGTATTTTGCAAAAAAATCATATATATATATGTCTGTATATGTATATAACATTTAAATTTGGAGTACCTAGAAATGGTGGCTGGGGATTAAATTATTGATTGAAGCCCCGCACATGACAGATTAAGAATTTGTTTCCTCATTTCATTAATTCGTTTCAGCATTTTCATTAATTGTGGTCATGTTGTAGTAATTTGTTGAACAAATGGGCACATTTGACTAAAACGAGGGAACCGATTAATTAGTTGTGGAAACAAATTTTAAATTCGTGGACGCAAGTTGACTAAAATGAGGGAATTAATTCTTAATTAATAGAAACAAATTCTTAACTTGCGGCCACAATAAATATATTTTTGTCCACGTGACGTGCGCTGGACTGCAAAAAATATTTATGGCCCTAAAATAGGTCTCATTTTCTTAATGTTTTCTTTAATGAAAAATATAATTTCATATAAAGGAATTTGAAATTTTTAGACATGTTCATGACAGGCTTCATGAGATCCACCTGAAAACCCTTGAGCATCAACTGATAATCAATCATACCTGCGCAAACATTACTGCACATATGCTCTGATGCAAGGTCAAAACAGAAGTCAACCTGACCCACGCAATGATACACACCACAGTTTGGTGATTGACCTGAATGACCTCGTCACCGGCGTGGATCTTCTTACACTGATCTGCAGGAGACTGCAAGAGAGAGATAGAGAGATTAATAACCCCTGCTCATAGGGATGTAACGATTCACTCAACTCGCGATTCGATTCATGATTTTGATTTCACGATTCGATTCACGATTATTATTTTTTTTTACAAAATGAGATTTAAAACAAATTATAAATTAAATGTGTCCTTTTATTATTGCTTGGACAAAATACTGTACATTTCTTTGTGAAATTGAAATATAACACTATAATAATATACTAATATAGCACTTGTAAATTATTGCTCTTTTGTTGGTTTTGATTGCTTCTATTGTCCTCATTTGTTAGTCGCTTTGGATAAAAGCATTTGCTAAATAACAAAATTTAAATATAATGTAAATGTAAATAACAAAACTAAATTGAAATTTTAAAACAAGCCCCAAATCAAATAAATAATTAACACAAATAAAATAAATCTCTTCATATAAACAAACTAAGGCTTTGTCTGTGCTCTTTCCATTTAAAATTAGAGGCAACCACTGCATTTTAATCTTGATCCAAACAAAGATGCTGCATGCATGCATCATGCAACATGAGCAGTTTTTAATCTAAATTACGATTTGTTTAGCATCTCAACCGATTTGAATTGTCACATATTTAAACCGATTTTCAACCGGCTCACGGTTAATCGTTACATCCCTACCTGCTCATTATAGAAATAAACTGGACACCAGGTATTTCTGTGTATAGCATCATACATGCCTAAATGTTGACCTTCCCTACAAAGAACGTTTGAGGGTCTTTTAATCAAAATCTCACTCATCTGGGCTGCATTTCCCAAAAGCATTCTTTCAGCAGCTAAAAAAAGGCATGTAGCTTGAGTCCAACCTAATTGAACACGTGCATAAATGATTTAACAACAGCACTGGAACAATCCACCATTCCAAGCCTCACTCTACCCAGCTCTGAAATCAAGTGCCTGCTCTATGCAGATGACCTGGTTCTGCTGTCCCCACAGAAGAGCTGCAGCACAGCATGTGCTTTATAGAGCAACACTGCCTGAAATGGGCACTGACAATCTGAAGGAAACCAGAGCTGGTTTTCCTACAGATAAGAAGTCCTATCTCACAGCATCACAAATGATGATCTTAAAATTGACATGGGTTTAATCTAGGTGTTGAAGAACTCAGATGGTGCTTTACATGGGGCCCTATTAAATCTGTTTTATTTTTTCCCCAAATTCAGTTTTTTCCATTTTAATTTTTCTGGATTCCGTTTTCTTTCTTTCTTCGTTTTAATTTTTCTAGACTCTGTTTTAATGGTTAAATTAAATTAATCAAAAAGCATGTCTAATTAATTAAAATCATGAAACTTACACAATTTAACATCAATTTATTAAAAGATTAACAAAAATGAAATTTTTAAGGCCCTATGAAGCACGTTTTTTTATTTCCCTTTCAAATTCACTTTTATTTTTACCCAATTCCGTTTTCCATAAATTTTCTGTATTCCATTTGAATGGTTTTATTAAATGTTAATAATCAAAAGCATCCCTAAATAATTGATTTTATTTAAAAAAAAACAACAACAACTTTATTTTATTTATTTATTATTTTATTTCTTTCTCTTTTTTTTTAGAACTGCTGTGTTGTGTGTTTACATATTTCTTAAACCTGTAAGACAAGCCTGAAAAAGGTTGACCGTTTAAATGACCATCCTGGCATTCCCAGGAGAGATTCTCCAAAACTTGTGGGAAGAAGTGAGGCTTACAGCTGTTTATAATTTTAGGGTTTGGATTGGCGGAATTTATATGAGACAGGTAAAGAATAAATCCAGCTCTGAACTCACATTCTCTGTGGTTCCAGTGATCACATGAAGACCGTCATATGTGGACTTGATGTACATGCCCTAAAAAGAGCAAAAGGGGCTGTTGTCAATCATAAAATCAATCAATCATAGTGCATCACAGCTAGATTTATACAGATTTTTCAAACGGTGCTGAAGCGTATCCTTTCTGTCACTAAATGGAACTGCAAAAACAAGGATTGTTTTCAAACAGCTTTCTCATTCTTGCTATTGGTCACACAGACAGACAGTCCCATGTATTCGAAAATATTGTAATTACTAATTCTGAGCACATGAATGACCAAGTCATATTTACAATTGTGAGACTCTGAATTCTAGATGATACAATGTACAAAACAGCTCATAGATAAGTGCAAACTTAATCAATCAACTTACAGTGTTTGCTTTTTTGAAAAATACAAATTGTTAAGTACCAAATATATTTATGCACCACATATTTTCATCATTTTGAATTCAGATGTAGTTATTTGGGTACTTGGGTATTTAGGCTACTTTCATGTTATGTTTCCAACATAAATGCATGACATGCCGTGATAACGAATGCACGACACTTTAAGACAGCATTTTTCTACAAATAGTTGTCTTATAGTTGTCTCTGAATGTATAACTCTGCATGTGCATTCTCATATTTCTGTTGATTATGGAAGGGATATATTGCCATTGTTTACTCACCAGGCCCTCGCTAGGCATAACGTTCGTCAGATGGACAACCTCTAGGTGGGCAGACTGTGACACCAACGAATCGGACGACAATGAAATAATGTGCTCACAGATACCTGATAGAGTCTTGCACTGCAAAGAGAGATAAAGACAGAAAGACAATAAGAGAGAGACAGACAGTGTTGTCAGTCCATGTTTGCGGTTCTACAGTAACTCTCTCAGTCTAATTATAGCTGTTGAACTGGAAAGGAACAGTGCGACATTTCGAACCGTTCACATGAAAGGCATTCAGCGTCATGAAATGTACCCATAATGTATAATGAATCAACGTTATTAAGTCATATGCTATATATAGATTTATTCATGCTATATTCTTTCTTTCATCTTTTTCTCTCTATTTGTCTCCATCCATCTATTCCTCCCTCCCTCTCTTTCTGTTCTACAGGCAGTGATCCTGAAGGGAGAAAAATTCACAATCTGCATTATTCAAGATATCCAACCTTAGGCTAAACACACACATAACAGCTTTTTGCTTCTGAGCAGGCTAGATACATGTGACTCCACAATCACGTTTTACTTGAAATATACTTTTAAAGGCTGTGTGTGCTTCTTCACTATACTTGTCAAAGACTTCACAACTACTGTATAGTAAAAGTATATGATAAAATTAAGTCTTATAACCAGCCTGTAGGGATAGAGGATGTTCCTCACTTGTAAAAAGCTTTTATAAAGTGGCCAAATAATGTCTGCGTTAACGTCTTAAAGGACATTTTCTTTACCTAGAAAGGTGGTTGCACCTTAAAGCAGGATTTAGGCATTTTCACAAATCAAACAATACACAGCTAAAAAAAATCACGCAAATGGTTTAACAAAAATGTGACTTTCCCTTTGGTTTTCCATATGGCTTTCATTTTATTGCATTACTGAGTCAAAGTAATTGCCTGTGGTAATCGAAATTAGATGCTCTCAATACAGTTAATCGGGAGTGAACTTAAGTACTGTGTGTGGCTTAAGAAACACTCACCACATGTAGAATCTTATTCTCAGTTTCATACACTGTGCAATCCTGAGAGGAAAAGAGAAACATGTACATTAAAATAATAATAAATGACTGTGCTGTTTGTGTGTTGAATACCAAAACCCTCACACACACACACACACACACACACACACACACACACCTGCTGTACTATGGTGGTTAGCTCTAGACAGAGCTGAACAATATTGTTCTTCAGCACTGAGTACTCAGAAACACTGACAAATGGAGACCTGCAAACAAAGCAAAACACATACACGAAGAGATGAACACAAACAACTCTCCATACCAATCAACAAGACTTACATTTTTTTTTTTTTTCACATTTTAAACATGACCTGACCCAGGCTGGACTCAAAACCTATGTTTCTGGATAGTTTCCATTATACAAGCAAAAAATGAAATTAGTTTGCTTTCCATCCGTTATTTTGGGCAGCTTATCCAGGCTGTTTGACTCGCTTTTGATTCAGTACCATCAAGTGTGATTTCAGTCCCATTAAATTCTATGATATTATATGACTCTGTTCAGCCCAGGTGAGTTCATGCCCTGTTTAGATCTGTTTAAGTACCTGTCCAGCCAGGCTAGTAGATTTTTAGCTGCTCCGATGAGGTCAACAACTGAAGTCAGGAAGTCGTTGGGAAGGCGTCGCGACACCCGTCCGTCATAATGGCCCCCGCGGCGGCGGCCCGTGATGAAGTTCTGCAGATTCTTAGCAGATGCATTGAGTTTGTGTGACAAAGTCCGCAAATTCTCTGTCTCTAGACCATAGTTCTGCAACGGGAGAAAAAAAAATGGTTGAGGTATTTATACTACCATTCGAAAGTTTGAAGTCTGTAACATTTTTTTGTATTTTATTTAGCAAGCATGCATTAAACTGAGCAAAATTGACAGACTTCTGCGCTGTTACAAAAGATTTATATTTCAAATAAATGCTTTTCAGAACTTTCTGTTGATCAAAGAATGCTGAAAATAAAGAATATATAAACTGACTGAAAGTGATAATAAGAAATGTTTCTTAAACGCACCAAATCAGCATATCAGAATGATTTCTGAAGGATCATGTGACACTGAAGACTGGAGTAATGGCTGATAAAGATTGCCATCACAGAAATAAATTACATTTCTAAATATATTTAAATAGAAAGCTGTTATTTGAAATTGTAACAATATTTCACAATATTACTATTTTTTTTTCTCTATTTTGCCTTGGTGAGCATAAAAAATTCTTAGATAACATTAAAAAAAATCTTACAGACCCCAAACTTTACTGTATGTAGTGTTTGACAAAGACATTTTCAAATGTTCTTTTCACTACAAATTCCAATATCAGTTTTGTCGAAGATGGTCCAAGTTAGTAAACCCGAAGCACAGAAGTCAATCGTATGGCTGATTTTGTCATTGAGACACTGTGTAAGTGTAAGCAGAAGAAAAACCCATCAAGATGCATTCTCACAGCATGTACAGAGGGTCATCGCTACACACTAACAAAGTTACTCAGAAATAAAAGACTGCACACAATCAAGTCTCCATTCATATCTGGCAAAGGCATTACTCAGAATAAATGTCATTTTCTCAGAACTGCTGCTTGGAGACCGTATAACTGCAAAACCCATCATTTCTGTCAATCGAACGGCTGAATAGTTCAATCATTGGACCATTCTGATTCACAACTGACTCTTTCAAAGCTTTTAGTGGCAAGCAGAAGATTTTCTCATGTTTCTTTTGGGTTTGTTTATAGTATTAATCAGCTGGACCCAACAACTCTCATTTATAGACAGGAGGGGTTTTCTGACTCTCGATGTTTTTTTTTTTTTTTTCTCTTCATTCTCTCGTTCTGCTCCAGCTATACGGGCTGCTTGGCAACCGTTGCTTAGAGACGGGGAGGTAAGCCTGCACAGGGAATGATAAAGGCCTCCATTTCCTACAGTCCTACACACACATACACACGTCCATACTGGAAAGGCACACGCATACATACACTGCAACCATAGATGTGCATTTCACACACAAGATGTTTTAACAGCTAAAGGAGATTTTTGCACTTGTAACATCCAACAGAATTGCGAATATGATGAGTCTTTGCACACGGTTTCTTGAACGCTCCCCCTGTATGCCATTGAATAGACCATTAGGAGGGAATGGCTTAAATAAAACATCCCAGGATGTTGGGTAAAAACGTTTATTATTTCAAAATAACCCAGCATGTGTTCTGTCCCATATTTACCCAGCACTGGGCTGCCCAGCATTTTTTAGAGTGTATGCAAATGTAATATATGTAGACCTGTAAATATCCTACAGTGGTGGCCAAAATTATTAGAACACTAGAATTTTCACCAGCTGAAAAATGGTTTTAAGTCAGTTATTTGTATCTTTTGCTGTGGTGTGTCAGTAGGAAATATCAGTTTGCATTTCCAAACATTCATTTTGCCATTAATTGTAATAATCCAGTGAGATTTTTGTCTGACAACAGCTCTTGAACAGTAGGTCGCTTGAAGCATCTTGGAGACGTTGCTATAGTTCTTCTGGATTTAGTCTGTCTCAGTTTGTTCTGTTTCTTCATGTCATTCCAGACAGACTGCATGATGATCAGATCAGATCTCTGTATGGAGCACTGGCTGTTGTCAGACAAAAATCTCACTGGATTATTACAATTAATGGCAAAATGAATGTTTGGAAATGCAAACTGATATTTCTTACTGACACACTACAGCAAAAGATAGAAATAACTGACCATTTTTTAGCTGGTGAAAATACTAGTGTTCTAATCATTTTGGCCACCATTGTATTTCTAAACTAGGTTTCATAAAAATAAAAATAAAAATGAAATATTTAAATATATATTTATATTGCATATTTGCCCTAGTAAAAAAGTAATAAATAAAAAAAATAAAAAAACATTTATTAGGTATAGTTCAAATCTATTTACTGACATATCTCTCGAGAACTAATTTATATAAAAATTATATTACTTTATTTGCAGTTGTCACGAATCCAGTCCGTGGCCTTCCGGCCGATTGCCACCAGAGGTCGCTCTCACACCACACAGACTGCTACACATCACCCTGGACTGCATTTCCCATCATCCATTGCAGGTCATCGCTACACACTAACAAAGTTACTCAGAAATAAAAGACTGCACACAATCAAGTCTCCATTCATATCTGGCAAAGGCATTACTCAGAATAAATGTCATTTTCTCAGAACTGCTGCTTGGAGACCGTATAACTGCAAAACCCATCATTTCTGTCAATCGAACGGCTGAATAGTTCAATCATTGGACCATTCTGATTCACAACTGACTCTTTCAAAGCTTTTAGTGGCAAGCAGAAGATTTTCTCATGTTTCTTTTGGGTTTGTTTATAGTATTAATCAGCTGGACCCAACAACTCTCATTTATAGACAGGAGGGGTTTTCTGACTCTCGTGTTTTTTTTTTTTTTTTGGTACCTGCAGCACTGACTGTTGTTCTCTTATCTAAGAGCCACAGTTGCTGCATAAATTAGAGCCGCAATGCATATTAATATGCAGACACCCATTAATTGTTTGCGTTTATCGCTCTCCTAGTGGTAGCACTTTACGGAGCCAGTTTCCTATCTGAAGTTTTGTCTAGTTCCTAGTTCTAGTCTTAGTTCATAGTTTAGTCTTGTCTTGTGATTGCATGTTACCTGATTATCTGCCTGTCTTGGATTTATCTCGTCTTGTCATTTGGACTATGTTTGCACCTTGCCTGGACTACAGCTCGTGTTATCAGATTACCCCTCTTGTCAAGCCCTCTGGATACTGTTAGCCGTTGATCAACCACGCCTACAGTTGCTGCATAAATTAGAGCCGCAATGCATATTAATATGCAGACACCCATTAAATGTTCCAACCATTATTATAAATAGATCCTTATATAAATAGGTTCAACAGTAAGATCTTTGATGTTGTTCATGGCACCTTCTTAAAAGCTCTCCGAGGCGTCTTTAGAATCGAAATACGTTTTCAGGTAGCTATGTATGTCAGAAAAAAATAGCAGAGACCCAAAGCAAAGCGAAAGATTTTAAAAGAACAAACCCTGGAAGGTCAGCAGAATCCTGTGAGGATTTAGGAATGATCTGGTGACAGGTGACTCTTGTTTTAAAGAAGGTTCAATGCAACATTTATGAGGAGAAAAAGACTTTGAGATGGTGCTTCAGAGGGCAGCCGTTGTGTGTTGCTTTACTTCCACTTTAGTTTTTTTTATTCTGTTCACCTCACGATATCCAATAACATATTCCAGCGAGATTCTATAATGCATTTTTTATTTTCTATTGTGTAGACTGCTGAAAAATTAAGTCGAATTTTCAAGATGAATTTAATTTATGCATTTAATTAACTTTGGATGTGCCTCACATGGTCTGTGTCACTGCGTGGTAATATCAGGGATGCTGAAATATTTCTGTTGGGTCTTGTGAGGTATGCACTTTTTTCAAATATTATTTTCTTTTAAAGCCAAAACCCTCATTTTAGCTAAGTGGTTGACAGACTGGTGACTCTAATGTATAAGATACCATTTTAACGGCACTGATAGCCTTGTGGCCACAGCGCACTGAAATACAGCCACCATCACGCTACGGGCGTCCTGAGTTTGAATCCCGAATCGAGGACCTTTCCCGATCCCATCCCCTATCTCTCTACCACTTCACTTCCGGTCACTTCTGATCTGTCCTGTCATAATAAAAGCAAAAATGCCAAAAATAAATCTTTAAAAAATATACCATTTAAAATTGATATTGTATATTTTTTCAAATGTATCATTTTTGTTATAATATCATTATTAATTTTATATTTCTATATTTAATATATTTACTTTAAATTGAAGTCTGTAGAAACAGGCATTTCAATGTCAAGTGTTTTTATTGTTTACTACTATTAAAAATTAGTAAAAGTTGTTTTCATTAATTTAAATTAAAATAAAAAATATACAAGACAAAAACGTTCAAGTTGTTTAAGTTAACATACTAAAATTACTGACGACTGTTACACATCACCCTGGACTGCATTTCCCATCATCCATTGCACTGATTACACACACACAGCTGCATCCAATGAGACACGCTTTATAAGCCATGGACTTCTTCTCGCCGAGTATTGTTTGCGTTTATCGCTCTCCTAGTGGTAGCACTTTACGGAGCCAGTTTCCTATCTGAAGTTTTGTCTAGTTCCTAGTTCTAGTCTTAGTTCATAGTTTAGTCTTGTCTTGTGATTGCATGTTACCTGATTATCTGCCTGTCTTGGATTTATCTCGTCTTGTCGTTTGGACTACGTTTGCACCTTGCCTGGACTACAGCTCGTGTTATCAGATTACCCCTCTTGTCAAGCCCTCTGGATACTGTTAGCCGTTGATCAACCACGCCTGTTTTTGGATTACTCTTTTGTCTCGCCTGTGCCATACCTGTTTGCCATTGTCAGAACCTTGCCTGTTTTTTGACCATGTTTAAGAATAAAGTATGCCTCTCGTCTCGTCGGCTCCGTTACAGCAGTACTACTTGTGTACAATGCAAATTTCTAAATATTAAGCCTAAAATGGGTTTTACTACTAAATATGTCACTACTGATGAGAATTGTATGATCTTTAAATAATATCAGTCTTTAAATGCAAGATATTTAAAGTGTGCCTGAAGTATACTTGCAATAGTTCCACTTTAGCACAATCAAATATACTATTATTCATTTTATATTTCTATATTTAATATATTTACTTTAAATTGAAGTCTGTAGAAACAGGCATTTCAATGTCAAGTGTTGTTTTTATTGTTTACTACTATTAAAAATTAGTAAAAGTTGTTTTCATTAATTTAAATTAAAATAAAAAATATACAAGACAAAAACGTTCAAGTTGTTTAAGTTAACATACTAAAATTACTGACTAAAATCTAAATATAATAAATTAAATATAAATTAAAATGAACTAAATTAAAAACTAATAAAATGTCAAAATCCCATTTTTTTATTTTTTATTTTTTTTAATTTGTAAAAAATAAAAAAATAAACTTTCATTTTTCTGTTTTTGTAAGCTATTTCAAAAACTTTTGAAAAATTCGCTGTTGTCTATGATCAGATCTCCAATTGTTTTGGACCCCATTTACATTTATTGCTGTCCACTTCTTATTGATTAACCCCAAACGGCTCTTTACTAAAAAACCTCTATTCTTCTTCTGAGATGAATTTGCATGAACATCTGTGAGGATGTTAACTAGTTCGATTTAACTCCTCCTCTCTCTCTCTCACTCTCTCTATGATGCATGAATTCCCCCCGCAGCCAATCAAAACCAAAAACGCATCTTCCCTTCCCTCCACACACTCTCTCCTCTTTTTGTGTACTAGTTGGGAGATCCCCGCTGGGTGCTAATCATTCAGTGTTAAGTGGAGTTTGATTAAAATGTCTGTTGTGTCATTAATACAAAACAAACACATCATTATCACAGCCAGTCTCTTTTACACACACACACACACCAGTGCGCAGTTTGGATTACTCTTTTGTCTCGCCTGTGCCATACCTGTTTGCCATTGTCAGAACCTTGCCTGTTTTTTGACCATGTTTAAGAATAAAGTATGCCTCTCGTCTCGTCGGCTCCGTTACAGCAGTACTACTTGTGTAAAATGCAAATTTCTAAATATTAAGCCTAAAATGGGTTTTACTACTAAATATGTCACTACTGATGAGAATTGTATGATCTTTAAATAATATCAGTCTTTAAATGCAAGATATTTAAAGTGTGCCTGAAGTATACTTGCAATAGTTCCACTTTAGCACAAACAAATATACTTAAATATATCTTTAGTTGCACAATTAAAATGCACAAAATTAATTGTTCCAATTTAGCAGACTTTAAGTATACCATTTTAGTATACTAAAAGTACAATTACAGGGTATTTTTATCTATGTAAATATGTAAATGTATTTTAAGTATATACTTAGCATTAAATCAATGTATTTCAAATACATTTTAGTATATTCATTTTTACTAGGGTTTATATGTTTGATAAAATATTATATAAAATAATATTTAATATAACTAAATCAATCAGATTTCACCAGCCAAAAGTGCACTGGAAAAAAAAATTATAAAGAAGCAGCAAGTAACACATTGAATTAAACAAGAAATTTTGAAGTAGAAAGACTCAAACTGTATTTTCTCGTAAACCAAACCCAGCAGTCGTTTTATTTAAATCTTTGAAAAATCAGTTGTTACAGTGATTTTTAAGTGTTAGATCAGGTAGAAATAGCTCACAGATGTATAAACTGCCCATTTTCACCTTTTTCCAGTGTCATTGTCTATGCATATTAAGCTAGAACTGGAGAGAGTACTTCATCATAGAAAAAATGCTAATTATCATGCATAATTACATTCAGTTCTCTGTGAGTATAGCCTCCTTTAAGAAACACACACACATACACACACACACACACAATCTCTTCAAGTCCACTCTTCTGGTTTACAGCCCACCATCTCACATCTGCGCTAACACATTACTCTACACTGATCTAAGAACAGCTGACAAAGGGAAAATGTATCAGGTCCCTCCCACTGAGAGAGGTGAGTCATCGTGAGGAAACCCCTTCGAAAATGATCAAATGCTCACTCAAACACACATGCTCACAAACATCCAATCATTCCAAGGCCAGCTGCTGCTGTTTCAGCTTCTGATACACCCCACTGTGGACACCGGACATCTTGGGATCATTTTTTAAAATCTGTTCACCACCTGTATTTAAACTTCTTTCATCATCCTACTGAGCGCACATGACATGTCATTAATGTTGACTCTCTAGTCTTTTCTTTCATGATATCACCAAAACGTTCTACAGCCCCACTTAGATTCTCTATTAGACAGTAAAGACAATTATAATGTTACAAAAGTTAATTTCTACTTCAAATAAATGTTATTTTGAATGTTCTATTCATCAAAGAATCCAGAAAATAATATATTACAGTTTTCACACAAATATTAATCAGCACAACCGTTTTCAACTGTGGTGGTGATAAGAAATGTTTCTTGAGCGCCATTATGAGCATATTTGAAGGATTACCTAATACAGAAGACATCATGTAATAATCATGTAACAAAAATTCAGCTTTGCCATTACAGGAATAAATGGTCTTTTAAAATATATTAATCTGTTCTTATAAATTTAGTAATATTTCTCAATAGTACTGTTTTTACTGTATTTTTGATCAAGTAAATGCAGTCTTGGTATAAGAGACTGCTTTCAAAAACAAAAAATCTATACTATTGAACTATACTATTTTACTATAACTATACTATACTATTTTAACTATACTAAACTATTGAACAATAGATTTTGTGTATATGTATATTTTTATAGTTGCATTTCTTTTTGTATGTGGTGACAAATAACAATCTCTGTGAGTGAGTCAGTGAATCATTCGACTGAATCATGCAAATACACTGATTCATTCAGAAAAGAAAAAAGCGACTGTCCTTATGAGTGACTCCCTGAATCATTCACAAAGATTCATTCAGAAACACCAGGTTTATTGCAAAACACTGTGGAGATAATTTGTTTTAGTGCATTCACTATTTATTTTAGGCTGATTTCATCAGGAACAAAAGTTAAATTGCATGTCTTTACAGTCACGCTGCTTAGATGCAGTTTGAATACTGCCCTGTTTATATGGGCACCAAAATGTATGCATGCTGCTTACATGTTCCATGTGCACCATGAAACAGGCCTGTATATAATGTGAGAGCAGAAGGCATTTTTAACATATGTGAAATACTCACCTACTGTTTGCAAATAGACGTCTGTCTGACTTCATGCAAATTACACACACCCAAACCCAGCACATCTAAATTAATCCAGTTTATTGCTGTAGTTTAGTTTGTGTTCAGTAGATTTTGGTATTTGAATTTCCCATGTAAATTACATTTTATGATTTTATTTTTTATTTCTTTCAAAAAAAATTTTTTTACATTTCTTAAACTTAATTTAGCTGCGTCAAACTGAAACTCAGCAGAAAGCACTGTGACAGGTTGAAATCCTAAATCGCCCCAGGCCAGACATTTAAAAACTTAAGAAATTGCTGGTGAGGACTGTATGTCTGGTGGAGAATAATTTTAGATACATTTTATTTTGGTTCATGAAAGGTGATCCACCATTTGAAATGATTTTAAATGAGTGCCCGGAGTGTTCTGTATTAGTGAGAGAACCTGACCTTGAGAGCTTCAGGAAGAGCAGGTAATGAGTGATAAAAACGCTCAGTTCAGATAAGGTTAGGAAGAGCAGAGCACTTTCCCCACCAATGCAGTCAATTTGTTTTGGGTTTATTAAACTGAAGGCATTCATCAAATAAGTTCTTTTGCAGTGCTTGAAACAGCACAGAAGAGAATGTTTAAATGGAGTTCATCTTCTAAACTGGCCTGACCTCTTTGGTTTTGAGTTCACTTTTATTCTCATGTCCCCTTTAGACAGCCAGTCTTGTCTATTTAGAACGTACATTTTTAGAAATCCAGTCTGTATTAAGAACCACTGTGTTCTTGAAAATCCCATGAAAAGGCTTGACGAGTAAAGTGTTATTTCATATTCAGCCTTCCTGTAGCTCATAGTAGAACACAGTGGTAGCAACGCCAAGGTCACGGGTTTGAAAGCAAGAAATGATAAAATGTGTACCTTGTGTACCTTGAATGCAATATGTATAAGTCACTTTGCAAAAGCATCTGCTGAATAGATGTGATCATTTCCTAGTGAAACAGCATGTTCTAATGTGATATTTTAAAGAGTGCATGATTTTTTTTCTTTCAAATACATGAATAAAAAAGGTAATGGCCTCAAAGCTAACATGAACTAAAAGCCATGAATGTCCAGATTTTGATTTTATGGGTTTAATTGTGCCCTACAAGGTTAGCTTGATGAATAGATTTGCCAAATTACAATGAAACTGTGAACCTCAACTACAGGTTCTAAAGCATTATCTCTTGAATAAGAAAAATGCAGTGTTCAAATAGAATACTACACTCTAAAAAATGCTGGGTTAAAAAGGGACAAACCCAGCTATTGGGTTGTTTTGACCCAGCGGTTGGGTTCAAAACATCCCAACCAGTATATGTAATATATATACAGTATATATGTGTGTGTGTGTGTGTGTGTGTGTGTGTGCGTGTGTCACGATACTGCTGTTAGGGAGACGAAGGCACGACGAAGATTATAACAAATACTTTTAATGGTAATCCACAGTGAAGGGCTAGCAGAAAGGCAGACAGACAAGACAGGTGGAGGCTCTGGCGGAGGACGGACACCCGGGAGGAGGACGATGACAACCAAAGTCCAGGGTGGAGCTGACGGAGGGAGGAGCCAGGGAGAAGCCAGGAGGGAGCAGGAGGAGCCAGGTGTGACCCAGGCCACAGCCCTGATGGTGGCCCACGGTGGAGCCGACGGAGGGAGGAGCCAGGAGGGGTGGAGGAAGGGCTGCCGACTCCAGGGGGCCGACCGACGGCGGCGGAGCAGATGGTGGTGGAGCCCGAGGTGGAGACGGAGAGCCGATGAGCCAGGGCCACGGGGAGGGCTAAGGCGGAGGGCCAAGGTGGAGCAAATTGCTCTGGCGACTGAGGCGGAGGAGTGGAGTCCTGAGGCGGTGGATGGTCGACGACAGACCAAGGCGGAGCCGGAGGGACGAGGGAGCCCGGCGGAGCTGGTGGACTTGAGGGCCACAGCGGAGAGGAGGGAGCTAGGAGCCATGGTGGAGTTGCTGGGTCGACGGGCTGAGGCGGAGTGCGGGACTCAGAGGCTGGAGGCAGAGACAAGGGATCCTCCAGCCACGACGCCGATGGAGACTGGCGGACCAGCGGCGATCCCACCTCACAGACGGTGGGCTGAGGGTGAGCAGAGGGGCTGCCAGGACGCAGCGGTGGCTGAGGCAGGGATGACAGGAGGAGACAGGAGAGGGAGAGTGGGTGGGAAATCCAGACAGGTAGAGGGTTCCGGGAAGGTGTGTGCCGCCCACACACACCACATCGCGACTCCCAACACTGGGAGTGCGGCGCACAGGGGTACGACCTCCGGGGTGGTTTCAGGGCAGGCAGAGAGTTCAGGGCAGACAGATAGTTCAGGGCAGACAGAGAGTTCAGACGAAGGCGGGAGAAGAGGGGGCATGTCTGCATATATATCCAAACAAAACAGTCCACTGAGCTCGGCTCACCCTCAGCCATGGTGCAGTGGGCGGAGCTTCCCTCCGCGCTCTCCTCCGTGGCGAGCACTGTAGCCGGCTCTCGCACATGGTCTGACGTCGATTGATGCTCTGGCTCCGAGGCGATGCTCAGCTCTGTCGCTCCACTTGGCGATGGCTTGTCGGTCGCGGCGGGCTCTGGCTCTCCGTCAGCAGTGGGCTCAGGCTCTTGCTCCGCACAGCAGGGGTGATGGTGGGCTGGGCTCTGTGTCTGGCTGTGTTCTGGATCCGGGGCAGACGCTCTCCAGACACCGGATGATTGCCTCCCTCCAGCACAGTCCGGTGGTGTCTGGGAGGTCGACGGGCCAATGGTGATTAGCCCCGATCCAGAACAGTGAGTTCAGTGTCGCGTCGTCGAAAGCTGTTAAAAGGGTGAGCTGGCTGAACTCAACAGCATAGTCCAAAACGGGAAGGTCTTGACAGTATAGGGCGATGAATAGGTTGGCGATATCCATAACTAAAAATAAAACTGACAAAAACGGAAAACAAAACGAGGGGGAGACGCCGCTTACTTATTCTTTGTGGTCCGGTATTCTGTTACGATACTGCTGTTAGGGAGATGAAGATTATAACAACAAATACTTTTAATGGTAATCCACACGAAGAAGAGGATCTAACACACAGGGTAACATCAACAATACCGGACCAAGGAAGACATGACAGACTACATTTTAAATACGGGAGCAAATGAAGATAATTAATGACACACACCTGAACTAAATGACACAATCAAACATGAGGGAAACTAGGTCACACAGAGCACATGAGGGATGAAAACAGAAGAAAAGTCCAATGGGGTGTGACAATATATATATATATATATATATATATATGTGTGTGTGTGTGTGTGTGTGTGTGTGTTTTTTTTATGCAATGTCTTATGTCTTAATTCTTGGCAGTCCGATTAAATACTGAGTTGAGTCATTATTTCTTCTGATATATTTATTACACAGCAAATTAAAGGTAAAGTTGAACACTTTCTATTACAGGATACAGTATTCAGGGCAGTGAGCTCTATTGTATAACGCACATTTTGGCAAATGTATTACAGCTTATCTGGGATTTCCATGCTTACAGAAAATGTGCATGCTATATACTGCAGAAACAGTGAAAGTAGTGTGATAGCAGTTTTTCTGAAGAGGCAAAGTAAAGGGGTAATTCACCACTGACAAGATGGGCTTTTAGCAAAACTAAAAACTTAAATTGGACTAGAGAAAACAGAGCTATGGCATTATCTTTTGCAAGGATACAAAAATGTGGAAGTATGATCTGTAGTTTTCTGTTATCTGGCAAACTTTTGCTGACAAATTAATGGATATCTCTGTGCAGGTAACAAGCCTGTTACAAATCTGTAAAGTTACGCTTTAAACACCTGACCAAGGCCCTGGTGTATTGTTATTTAACCCTAAAATATGAAGAGATAGAAACAAGCTGAATAGGTTTGCAAATGAAGTGCCTAGGTTTCTGGAAAGATTTTATTAGATGAAACAGGTGCACCACTAGGGCTTATGGAGTGTGCACTCAATTTGTTAAAAGAGAACAGTGGAGATAAATGCTCTGATAAGCGACAGTAGAGTAGCAGTAACAATGAACTCTGGGAAGAACCACTGCAGACAGATCATCTCCAAATAATACGTTGACAATGTTTTTTTCTGTTAAACTAAACACTTATCATAACTACAATGAATATTTAATGCAACCTTAAGGAATAACCTCAACAAAAAAATTCACTGAACTGTTGAACCAAATGCAGAGCCACAGTCCTAACTGTCATCTTGGGCTTTAAGATCCTATCATATGTCAACCTGCATGATGATTTCTCAAATGTAAGCTGTAAAGGTCAAAACTGGGCACTCAGCAGAGTTTTATATTACAAGATGTCTGTAATGTTAGAGGAGGCAGATTATCCCTACAGACATCATCAGCACATGCCACATCTCTGCACCAATGCAAGTTTTTTTTATTGGCATTCTACCAAGGGTAAAAAACGAAGAATGAAATATACACATAACAGAAATATGGCAATGGCAGCTAGCCAAAAGCTGGAAATAATAAATACAATTTAGGAGAAAAACAGTACATAATAAACATAAAAAAGCAAACCAGTCACGCTGACAGATATTTGATTGTGCAGAATCTTGAACAAATTTGATGCAAAGTTTGAAAATAGCAAGCATGCATGCTGGCAAACTGACCCTGGACCAGGTGCTCTGAGGTCTGACAAACTCTTTGTCAGCAGTAATTGTGAAAATTATCCATAAGCAGCTACTTTACAGTTGCACCTGAGACACTGAACCGAGTTCCTGAAAATGGACACCGTCCTGCACAACTGGCCATGAAACCTAGTTACCTAAAATGCAGAACTAATCAGTGATCCTGCACTGCTTTTCAACAGCATATTTTACATTTTAGACTATTTTATTTAGTTTGTGAGTTTGAAGTCTGTCAAGAAGTTATCTTTCGTTTGAGATATCCTCACAGGTTTGCACACAAAATCAACAGTGTAGACAGATTCACAAACAAATGACTCTTATGAACCAGTCCTTTTCTATTAATCAAAAACATACAGCCCGATCAGGGTAGTCTGATTCACAAATAATTGCCTCTTAACAGCCGTCTCTTTTCAGTGAACTAAAAACATACAGCCTGACCATGGTAACCCGATTCACAAACAAATGATTCTTTATGAGCTGGTTCTCTTTAGTGAATCATAAACAAACAGCATGATCAGTGTAATCTGATTTACGAACATATGACTCTTATCGGCCACATCTTAAAGGGGTCATATGATGCGATTTAAATTTTTCCTTTCTCT
>NW_015537978.1:270521-273984 GCF_001515605.1 Sinocyclocheilus anshuiensis | reverse complement strand
TAACATTGGTTTTGCTTTGTTTCACAGAACTAATCGTTGCCTGGGTTGCGTACGTATGTGTGGGGCGGAGGAGCTATCAAAATAGGGGCGAGGCCCTTTTGGGGTATAGGGGCGTGTTTGTTTTGATGATTTCAAATGTCAACATTGGCTACCAGAAATCGCTTAACCCACCTTTAAGACGGGATTTATTGAATCCTGCGAATCCTTTACTGAATATAAACATTGTGTATGTAAGATTCTAAAGGAAACACTCATTCATTGATTACATGAACTTACATGCCAGTAATACCAATAATAGCAAAGAAAGAGAAAATGACCTATCTATGGCCTGAGAGCCATATAACGGGCTACATGCATCTACAAAAAAAAAATTCATTACAGTAAGGCTGTTTTGGAAATAAAGATCACAAGCATTATTGATTCTCCTGTGTACACTTGTTCATTATTAGATTGGTGGCAAAGGCTATCTGACGTTTGAAATGCTCATTGGGTAGAGATTATGAGCAGCTGAATGTCATATGCACTAATGCCCTTAAACTTCACTTCAGATTACGTCTGATCTCGCTGGTATTTTGGCCCTCTGTCTCTCCACCACAGCTGCTCCATTATGTTCTACTTATAGCATCTGTGTATCATCCATCAGTGTGTCTTTACATGTCATCTGAAGAAGAACATGTCATTGATGGAAAAGGATTTCCAATCAGATGCCAATTGTTAAGACTGTGTTGCTTTTAAAATGTCATCAGTGTTTCCTAAACAGGAAAGGCCAAGTCCGCATCCCTGAGCTATGAGTGCATGACAAAACCTGCACAGTGTGCATTCCTGTCTGGAAGCAGCATACGGACACTCTCTCTTGCTTTCTTCTGGAGAGTGTGTATGGGGCAAAGGTTTTTGTAAAGCTGTTTTAACCTATTTGCCTTAAAACTAAATAGTATACATTTTTATGTTCCTAGCATATCATTTTTAATTATTAATAATAAGTGAAGAGTTAATTTGCAAAACCCGATAAACGCCACTTTAAAAAAAAAATGAGCTGATTGCCGTGCATTATTCTCCACATACAGCGCGAAATGAACCCTAAACACGTTTTGTCAAAAAAGTCGGTTTTGTCCACTTTCAAAGCATCGCGAATTCACGTTTTACTGCAGAAGCCCGACAAGCGCCCTTGTTGTTTTTGAACAGAAGCCGATAAATCCATTTGAGCGATTAGCGAATCAGCGCGCTGTATTCAGGTCAGGTGACAAGGCTACTTTCACTTTGAAAAGACGTGCTAGCTGAGAGGAGTTTCGTCAAAGCTCACTAAAAAAAGTGATCGAGGATGGATAATTTCGACGAACTTGATGAACCTGTGATATCTTCTTCAGGGCGAAAAAGGAAAATAAATGCTTAAAAGTTTTAACGGAACCTTGCAAATGCAGTTTGATTGATATTACTTGGAATGCGCAATAAAAAAAACGTGATTTCTGAAGGAAAAAAAAAAACATATAAAATGGAGTTATCGGTTTTTGCAAATGAACTCTTCAAGTATAACTGTGACTTTCTCAATAATTAGGTAATACTATTTATACTCAAATATATAACAGTATCAATTCCAGTTTTCCTAGTACCTGAACAGACAGTAGTACATATTTTTTGTATGACAGTCATTACTAATACTAATATTGTAATTGAATGAAGTAACCATTCTGACATGTGGTAGTATATGACAAGAAGAAAAAGAATTGTTACCAATGAAATAAATGTATATATTCCAGTTTTCCTAGTACTAACTGAATATACAGTAGTACATATTTTTCTGTTCTAATTATGTCTACTTATATTTTAACTGAATTTTAAAAGTAGCCATTCTGACTAGTGATTAAAATGATATGACAAGTAAAAAGAAACTGTAACTAGTGAAATGAGAATTGTTACTAACCATTGGGACAGACACTAGTCTCTCATAAAAATAAGCACAGGTTAAGCTGAAATAGACAATAACTATTAGGATTCTTATTAGTACATAAGGAATATGTAGGTCAACTAGTACATATACTGTATTTTTTTTTTCTAAATAAAACAAAGATCACTGGAGTTTTCACAAGAACATAGGCTACTATTTCAATTGTTCTACTTCAAAATGCCACCGTGTCCTTGTTATACATGTTACATGATGTAGGCTATTATTATTATAATAACAATAAATTATGCACAGTTACCTGCAAGTAAACTTAAGCCAAACCCTAATCCTAACCCTAACAATATAGTAAGTACGTGTAGCTAATTAATATTACTCAGTATTTAAATATATAATTACAGTGTAACAAGGACACCTTAAAATAAAGTGTAACCACGATGTGTTACATAATGTTTCTTTGTAATTGTGAAGTTTGCTAGCAATTTCTGAGTGAAAATTGTTTCTACACCATTTTTTAGTTACTAAAACAGAGATAGGTAGCAGTAATATAAAATTCAAGTAAGAAATCTAGTCTGTTCTCAGTAACAATGGAATAGTTGTTATAGCTCTAGCTTCAAAGCAATAGGCACTATATGTACTGTGAAAAAGTTAATAGATTGTAGTCAAGCACAGGAATCGAAACACTTGCTAGTAAATCTGAAAAAGATACTAATATTACACCCCATGTATAGTCAACTATAAACACTGATACAAGTTATTTTAAAGGAATAAATGTTCGCAATGGGGGCACTGTCAATGCTCAGCTGGCTTCCACAGATACCGTCATCCCTCTTCTAGTCCCTAGATTACGCGCATCCGCAGCGCAGCACAGCGCGCGACGGCCTGGTTCTGTCCATGGTGCTAGTTATCATTGCGCGAGGGGGAGATTTATTCACTGAGGCTGGAAGCAGCCTCTGTTTCTTTCTCACCGTCACTATCTGCGTGCGCACACATGCACGTGTGTGTGTGTGTGTGTGTGTTTAGGCACAATAAAAACGCCATATCGTCCTTTGTGCCATTATAACCGTTTTGGCTCATCTTTTTGCAAAACAAAACACGCATACCCAGACCACACGCACACCCCCTCTTGCGCGACGCGTGTAGTGCTGTGCGGATCACACACACCATGGTGCGCCGAGCAGAGGCGCAAAATGGCACACAAGCGCGATCAATACATCACTGCAAGGCACTCTTCCCGCTCACCCATTCCTATCCCACCGGCTATAGCTCATGCATAGACACTGCGGGGGGACATTTTTTACCTTTCATCCAGTCCAGCACCTGCTTTGGGTACCATTTGCTGATGGGTTCCATGACCAGCGCCATGGCTGGTGTGCGTTGATTTCCCGGTTGAATTGCGTATGGAACGCGCGGACCATCCGAACCCAGAGAAACAGAACGGAACCGCCGTTAGATCACAGGGGCACATGTGATTCCGTTGCATTGACGGAGCCTCGCTGTTGGATACATCCTCGCGGAGGACTGCGACGGTGAGAGATCCACGCTCGCGTCTCTACCCCGCCCCCC
>NW_015537978.1:251934-270454 GCF_001515605.1 Sinocyclocheilus anshuiensis | reverse complement strand
CTCTCTCTCGCTCTCTCTCTCTTTCTCTCTCTCTCTCTCGCTCTCGCTCTCTCTCTTTCTCCAAAATGTGCACCTGCTTCTCCAGTCTACCGAGTGGAGATGCAGGGGGGAAATGTGTCTCTCGCCCCCCTCCCTCCCGTCCGCGCTCGCAACGCTGCAGTATCACATGGGTCAGCGGTTCCGTGAGCGTGGGGACTGTTCGGTGACACTACCGATAAACGCTGAACAGCTCCACTGGGTCCGATACTGAGCGCGACAAGCAGCCGAGTGCCTTGCAAACGACTACTATGCGTGCTTGTATGCGTCTCTCTCTTTCTGGGTTGGACCGTTTTGGGTCTACGCGAGCTCCCCTGTCCGCGTCTGGAAAATTTCTGCGCGCCCGTTCGCTTACGTCACCGCAGCCCAATATCACTCGAATAGCAAAAGTCGGAGTGTGCGCCTGCTGGACCCATAACTGCGCAGCACAGTGAGGTAACCGCAACCGACCGAACCAGGGAAACCGGGTCACCCGATAAAACAGACAGAGAACACAAGTCTGAGCTGCTCATCAAATGATCGGAAAGGCACAGAAAGAGAAATCAGAATGGAGGTTCTGGGGCTCTGGTTATGGAGCAGTAACAGATAAGGACGTCCGAGATTACAGAAAGAAGAAATCCTTTAAAATATACTTTGAAACACATGTGCCACGATCTAAAACTGTACAATCTTTGTGCTCATATTGGTTTTATATACTTTTCTCCAACATATTGATTTAATGACAGATGTAACCAAATGAAAAGTACTAAAATACTTTGTAGGCTACATTAAATTCAATTATGCATTGTGAAAGCACTATGCAAATACATGATTTGAATTATGCATTGTTTAAAGAATTTTTAAGGTGATAGATAGATAGATAGATAGATAGATAGATAGATAGATAGATAGATATAACTGCAAAAGCATGATGCCTTGTTTATTTCAAAATTTAATTTTCTTTATTATTTATTTTTTCATTTTAGGAATTGCAATTTGCATCCTTTTAATTCAGTCTTCGGTTAAATAAAATTTGACTGAAGTCTGAATTCATTTTAATTCAGAAATTTTAAAATTTGCCATAAACATCTCAAAAGGTGTTATTTGTCTATAAATAGCATTTATTTTAAATGTATTTAATTTTTTATTTTTTTTTTAAATGTAGCAGAAATGGCCATCACATCATTGACCCATATGCATTTACATTCCTGTCCCGTACCACAGGACATCCAAATATGGCAAGGAAATAGATTGAATGTTATTCTAGCCTGGGCAGTTTCCAGGACTACTGGAGAGAGAGAGAAAGAGAGAGAACGGTCCATCTGGTATTATGGTTTGCCACATGGTGCCAGGCTAAAGAGCCCGTTTAGATGCCCACAGAGCAGCTACAAGAGTGTGAAGTAGCCATGTTGGCACAGAACAGATTAACACACACACATGCAAACACATTTACAGATCACAGTTAACAGTTAATCCTGTTGATGATGCTGTGAGTTTGGCTTCTGTGTACCGGTGCCAGGATATCAGCACACACACACACACACACACACACACTCATGGCCCATTAACTGTTATGTCGGTGCCTCCCTAAATGTGACGTCAGAATGACGTCAAATCAGTATGTCAGTACATTCATGGCAGTAAAGGCATTTAGGTTTTATTTCTTCCATCCATTACTACATTAAAATGCAATGCTTAATATAACATATTGAATGCAGTGCGCGTATTTTAGCTATAAACATCGATGTAATATATAAAAATTGAATTTTCACAGCTCTGGGTGAAGGACAATGTCATGGACAGTATGACATAATCTTTCATCGGGACATTGGCCGCCGTTCTCGAAGCTCCCAGTAGAGGGCGCCAGCAATATATCAGCATTTGCTCTCCATCTGGGTGTCATTCCACAGTATGAACAGCCGGTGTCAGTATTTAATAACAATTATTGAAGAGTTTCACATTATAGAAACATTACCACAAACATCTAATGAAAAGAATGGATATAACTGAATTATGGCAACATAACTAAGGACATAAGTTAATAAAGTTTCAATTTCATTTCAAACACTTTTTTAGGAACGTGAAAGTGTAGCAGTCTGCAGCACGACTGAGGGAGAAAAACAACATTTGATTGGCTGTTTAGGAGGAAGTGGTAACATTTATAAACGTCTATACACAGTATACACGTGACAGTGTGACTTTGGTTCCTCTTCTTCCAAAGTACCTTGTGTTATTAATGTCGATGGAGGCTACAATGGAAGAGCAGAGGCTAGGGGAGGATGGTGGATGAGTAAAGAGAAAAAAAGAGGAGGAGAAATATTTAGATGTTTCTGAGTTGTTTGCAATTGTTTTGTCAACACAATTTGTCATTCTCTGAGGTTTGGAAAGCATGAATTTAGAAAAATATTAATTAAACTCTGTCAACAAAATTTGTAAATGAAGCAAAAAAGTGCAGTACAATACAACTTACTATTTACAATGGGGGGTTAAGCAAGGAAGAATTAAATTGATCAAAAAGTGACAGTAAAGACATTTATAATGTAACAAAAGATTTCTATTTAAAATAAATTCTGTTCTTTTGAACTTTCTATTCATCAAAGAATCCTGAAAAAAATGTATTACAATTTCCACAAAAAGCATCACAGCTGCTTTCGGAAATGATGATAAGAAATATTTCCTGAGCAGGAAAGCTGCATTTTAGAATGATTTCTGAAGGATCGTGACACTGAAGACCACTGAAAAGACTGCTGAAAATTCAGCTTTGCCATCACAAAATAAAGTTTTTTAATAATGAATATATTAATTTGTTTTATAAATTTATAACAAAATAAAAACACTTTATTTAAATTGTAATTATATTTAACAATATTGTAGTTTTATTTTATTTTTGATCAAATAAATGCAGCCTTCATGGTGAGTATAAGACTTCTTTTATAAAAAATAAAAAATCTTATTGACCCAAACTTTTAATCCTAAGTGTATAACTTTACATGGACAAAGTCCCTATGTCTCATGTTAACACAAATTATATAAATCATATGTCTATACTTTTGAAACATGATGTATGTTAATGTTCATTGCCTTGCCTTGTGTACTTCATTGAAATTATTTGTTTTAAATCACTAGTTATCAACATGCCACAAGTGCTGTCGGTATTGCATGCAGAACATTCCTTTAACAACACAGATAACTTAAAATATTTGTGTGTTGGTCAAAAGACAGGAGCCCAACACTGGAAATTTTATGAGGGCAGGATCTGTGTGTGTGTTCAAGAGGTGGCTTACTCAGCTTCTGAGATTCGCAGCACAGGTGAGCTGAAGTGGGAGGTGGCTGGAGCTGAACAAGCGCTTAAATAATGCACAACATTATTGGATGAAGAATCCAGCTCTTCTCCCCGACTGGCTGTTTGTCTTTTGGCTACAGTCAGGCTGGTGGGCACCAGTGCCGGCATGACGTCAGTGCTCAGCAATGATGATCCACAGCACGCCATGTTTTGCATGTGCTGACAAAACACCTCCAGCATTTGGACTTCTAGATAGCCGTTCAACATGGAGTTGGTGAGCCTTCTCTCCCAGCCAGGACCCTGAACACTTTCCATGACAAGATACTCCTCGTCCTGCTGGGTCAAAGCCTCTGCCTGTTGACCTGCTTCCAGAGAGGGTTCCAGAGAGCTCAGGTCCTGCGATTGTAGCAGTGGCCCGGCGTCTGTTGGGTTGAGCAGGTCTGGGTTATGAGGACTGCAGTGCTCCAGCCGGTCACCAGCAAGCCGGAGGTCTGGATAGTCCTTGCAGAAGCTGGGACAGCACCAGGAGCAATACAGCATCATGCCCAAGTGATCCTCCCCGCTACAGCTGAGAATGGCCATAGCATTGCTGGGTGCAGAGGCTCGGTGCTGCCCTTGCTTTTCCAGGCATTCGGGCCTGCCAGCTGACAGGAAGAGAAACATGTCAGGCACTGCTATAACAGCCTCATCTTAACAAAAACTGTGAGGAAACTTGAGGGAAAGCCCAGAGTCTGAAGCAAAGAGTCTTAATTCACTGAGTGACTGTTTGAATGTCTCCATACAAATGCCGCTTTTGTGCAATTCACTTAGACACTCAGCTAAATGAGGAAGCACTTGGAAAAGTTTGACAAAATGTTCTTATTTAGGTTGGATTTCTTTCTACTTCTTCAAACAGCCTCTTTTGCATTGTCATAGCTGTAAGCTGAATTGGAATATTAGCAAAGATGCTAGAATGGTACATTATTTTGTTATACACTGTTGCACATCATTATCACTTAAAGTCGACATGCAAATTACATTCTGATCATCTTTTCTTCTCTATTGCAAAGTGTACCTGAGTAACGAGTCAAACGAGTCAAACAAGAAAAAAGACGGTGGAATTTTGTCAATGTGGAATTGATTGGATCGTTGTCTTGTGAGTTGATGCAGTCTCATGTGATTGACTGGTTGTTGAAGGTTATTGTTGTTGAGAGGGGAAGTTAATGTTTTTGATTAAACGTAGGGGCACATGAATCTTTAAAAAAACAGTGATGTGCATGGATATATCTGTGATATTTCATGAAAAATAAGAATTGTTCATCTTGATTGTTTCATGGTGACTTTAAATGCATAGTTCACCCCAAAATAAACGTTTTTGTGTTCATTTACTCACCCTCATGTCATTTAAAAACCTGCATACATATTTCTTTGTGCTATGTAACACAGAAGATAATGTTTTGAAGGGCTCAGTGTTTTTTGTCTATAAAAAGAAAGTTGTCTTGGACCCCATTTATTTACATTGTATGGATATTCAGTTGACAAATTCTTCAAAAAGTCAACACTCCAAAGAGAAAGGAAAAATTTTAATCGCATCATATGACCCCTTTAAAAATGTTAATTTTGTACATTCTGCATTTATAACTGTTCTGTATACTCTACTCAATTTATGTGGCTTTTCAATCTGTGGGCTAAAATGCTCAACAGCATCACACTTCCCTCCTAAAATTTTTTAGAATTCGTATTCTATAATTAATTTTCCTCCATTGTTCAAATAAAATAGCTAGATTGCTTTACCTGGCATAAAAACAAACATCTCCCAATGCCATCAGTCAGATGATCATGAGTTTATTTTTAGACAACTTCATCCTAATAACCCAGAATGGTCTCTCACCTCTCACAGTTCGTGGTGTTAGAGGAGATCTGGCAGCGGCGTTCGTTGTGCAGGGGTCAGGACGGGTCGTGGGGGTGGGTAAGTGTGTGTGAGCACGTCCATCATGATTTGTGATGTCTTCTGTGCAGTTCAGAACATGAAGGAAAGCTTCTCCGAGCATGATAGTATTTCTATAGTCTTTGATGATAGCCACCTACACAGAAAAGCACAGCTCTAGCTTCAAATGAATCAACATTTTAATACTTACTACAAAAACAGAGCATAATCAAACAGAACATCAAGCATAAATGAAATCAAACTGAAATGAGGAATTTACCAGAACTGAATGAGTTATGGAAACTTCACACACACACACACACACACACACACACACACTGAACATACTGACTGCACTTCCTTCCTCTATAAATGATTTAGATTAGCAGGATTAGCAGAATCTACAAATTAAATGACAAAATTTAAAGCTATAGTTCATCCAAAAATTACAATTCTATTATCATTTACTCACCCTCAAGTTGTTCCAAATTTGTATGCATTTCTTTCTTCTGTTGGGCACAAAAGAAGATATATTGAAGAATGTTGGTAACCAAACAGTTGATGGTAGCCACCGACTTCCACAGTATGGAAAAAAAAAATACTATGTGAGTCAGTGGCTACCATCAACTGCTTGCTTACCAGCATTCTTTAAAATATTTTCTTTTGTGTTTAACAGGACAAAGATCATAAAGGTTTGGAATAAGTGAAGGGTGAGTAAATTATGACAGAATTCGTTTTTGGCTAAAATTTCCCTTAAAGACTTTAAGAATTTAGAAGATTACTGCAATTTTATCACTGTAATCAGATCAATCAAATAGGCCTAGGCTACCCCAAATATACTGTTCAAATCCTTTAGACAACTAGTGAACAAAACACCAGCATATAATTCTATAGTCACAACTGTCTATTTATATAGGCTATATAATAAAAGAAGCTTACCTAATGTTTTAGAGTGGGATTCCTTGTAGGCCTATGGCTGCAGAAACAGAAATTTCAAGAGTGACAGTAATAGTCTGCAATGTCCAATCTATAGTGTCACTTTTGGATAGTTTATCTATCTATCTATTTATCTATCTATCTATCGATGGCTGAGATGTTTTCTCTGGTCTGGTGTCTCTGCTCTGTGTAGCAACAGAGGAAGTAAGCAGTTATATCTCTTGCACACACACACACACACACCCCAGCACCCAAACACTTACACAGATTAGGCCTCTGCTTGAATAAAGCAGAAGTGAGAAAAGTCTTGTGGCTTCCCTTCTCTATTACAGATTGCCACATACTAACTGCAATTTATGTTTCATTGTATTTGCACTTCAGCATGTTTTCATAGAAAGAGCTCATAACCAAGGCAAGCAGATACATCTGCTCACCTTCTTCAAAAAATATACAGTCAGCAATTAGTGAACTTCACTGAGGCAGAGATGCTGTGGCCATACAGCGCATACAGTTATGAAGGAGGGTCTGACTTTATTACTGGGCTTAAACAGTAAACTATTCCTCCTCACATCAGTACTGTATGGTAGAGCGTTATTTGGTGCAGAAGGCACATCAAACTATAGGTTTGTAACGTGTTGGAAGGGGAACTTTTTACAGGAAGGTGCGCCGTTGGATTTACCTCAGAATTTCGCGCGTAAAAGCACAGCGGAGGTAATAATCTGCCTCGTCGGTAGCGGACCCAGACGCCCGCTGATTGGACAAGCGGAACGTCAGTCACAGAGTGGCCCCGCCCCCACCCTCCCATTCAACCACTGGCTCTAATGTAGCTCTATGTTTACTACAGAATTAGTGCATAGCGGACGACAGTCTCCTGAACTGTGAACTCCGAATCACTAAAGATAACCTGTTAGTTTTGCATAAAAGAAGAAAAATATCCCAAACTCAACATGCCCAAGAGAAAGGTATGTAGAAAAGCCGAGCGCGGCGTACGGCTACACTTTTGCCCTTACTAATCAGTCGTGAAATTAGGAAGCCCTCGAGACAATGTTTTTTTAATAAAAATCCAGGCGACTTCTTTAGAATTAGTGGGCAGGTAAAAAATCGTTGTCAATTTTGCGATTTTTCCCGCCGGATCGCGGTGTTTTTGTCGACGGTGGTGCGTTAAGCAGAAGGGTTTTAGTGGAGCAGCGCTGTGCTGAAGCTCGGCTTGATCTCATGCCCGTGGAACCGCAGCCATGCTGCCCTCTCTCTCTCTCTCTCCATCTCCAGCACAGCGCGACGCGAAAACCGACGATTATAAGCGCAATCGTGACTCAGTCGCCGTCGAATGGTGATTAAAAAATAGCTGGATAGCTCTAATGTTCTGAATGGTGGCAATTTTGCGAAAAGACGGTCGCGTTTTTAAACAATTTTAATGCATTTTCTTTGTTCGCCGTGGAAGAGGAGTGTCATGACGCCTGCTTGCCGCCAGGTGGCAGCGCTGAGGCGGGATCATCGCACCCCTCCTCCTTATTCAAATGTGTGGAGCCCGTCATGAAATGCCTCCGTGAAAAATAATAAATAAAAAAATCGGCTCTCCGCTGACAAATAAACGTATTCACGAATCTTCAGCTAAAACTCATCGAAGCGTTAATAAACGAAAAAAACATGTTTTGGCAAGCCAGCATGTTGCTCACATTACAAACGTGCAGAACAGCACATCCCATTGTTTCTACAAGTTTACTTTTTGTTTTTCCCGCCCTTTATGTTAATAAAATCATTGCTCATGTTCTAACTTGTGATATTTGTTTTGCTGATTTGCAGGGAACTGATGGAGAAGTCAAGGAGGAGGTGAGAAAGGAAAATTATAAAAATATCTAAAGCAATTATGGGTTGCATATTCAAGTAATCCAAACCAGTACATATGCATTACTTTATATATACATTTACATTTATTTATTTAGAAGGAACTTTTATCCAAAATCGAATTACAAACAAGAAACACCACAAGTAATTTGCCATAAGAGCCAATAATATTTGTAGTACACTGTGCCAAGTTTAAAGTATAAACTCGTTAAGTACACAAACTAGAAGTGACATGAGGACAAGGAACAATTTCTTTATTTTTAATAAATAGGATTTGCAATATATAACTGTTTTCTTGTACTTGTACTTAAATAATTTGTTTTTTTCTTCCTCTTGTAGCCTCAGAGAAGGTCTGCTAGACTATCAGCGGTAAGTTATCTTGTTATTAAAGAGATTTTTACCATTATATCATTATTTTGTTTTTAAAACTTTTCTGATCTCAAAAGACTTGAGGAACTTTAAATATAGCTTGGAAATTGTTTTTAGCACTTCTTGTGTTAATTGAAAATTGAAATCCTACAACCAACACTTCTCAGAGCAACAAGGTCAGAAAACATAATATCTGCCCAAGTTTTTTTTTTTTTTACAGCATAGTTTTGCCAGTCATTTAAGAAGATGTGCTGAATTCAGGATAGAGCAGAACAACATAGGCCATTATGTGCATTATTTCAACGTGTATTGTTTAGATATCCTTTTATATATCAAAAAGTACGTTTGTGAATGAATCCCTTCAGAAACCAACACCTCCAAAACCTGAACCCAAACCAAAAAAAACTCCCAAGGTATGTACACTTTTCATAAACACACTTTTGTAATGATGCTCATGTATCACTCATCTCCATGCTTTGGTGTGTAATCTCATACGTATTGCTCTATATTCATTCTTTTGCTCTGTCGTTTCCTCTCTGGCAGAAAGAGAAGGAAGTGAACGATAAAAAGGAAGACAAGAAGGCAAAGGCAAAGGCTGAGGAGTCCAAGGAGGAGAACCAATCAGAAAATGGGGAGACTAAGACCAATGAGGTATATATGTATATACAATAACAGTCTACCTCAAATCAGTGTCTATCATACATAGACATGTCAGGCCATGATGCTCGTAATGTTTTATTGAATATTTTCTAATGAGATTGCCAAAGTACTTAGTAACAAAGTTAAAATAATTGCCCAGAAAGACACCGACAGCCTAAACTAAGGAGAATTTTCTAAACCTGACCTCCTCTATCTGTAAAGAAAGATTCTGATTGGTGCAGAGGCAGTCCTGGGGACAGTTGCAAAAACTTAGCCTCTATATTAAGACAGTGTCTTAAGAACTAGTTTAACCAAGGGGTAATCAGTCTTATATTTTGGATTCAGCTTAGACTAATCTAGGTTTTAATGTAACCGAATTTTAAAAATTTTGACCAGTCTTAAAGAACAAAATTAGATGACTAACTTTTAAGACTAGTTTAAACCTTTTATGCAACTGGCCCCTGCTTGATTCTTACTGGTTTGTCCTTTTTATTACACAGGTTGAGAAAACTCCAGATGAGGCGGCAGAGGCCGAGGACGACCCGAAGACAGAGTAGCACCACGCCTGTCCATCCATCCGTCCATCCTTTCCCTTTCCCCTCTTTCCTTTATCTTCCTCTATCTTTCCCAATATTCTCTCTCCCTCTCCAGCTCTCTCAACAACCTCCTCTCTGCCCATCACCACCAGAGGAATATTTTTATCAGCGAATTTGTAAATACTGGTTCAGGTTTTTAGCACAAAAAACAAAGCTGACTAAACGAGTCTTGTGTTCGGCCGCAGCTGTATCAGGTGTCTACAACACGAGAGGTGTGAAAAAAGGCGGCGTCTTTCTTTCGTTTTGTTGATTTTCTGTTTTTATCTCTTCTTTCTTTTTTTTCAAGCGGATGGTCTGTAGCTTGGTTTTGGAGTGGGAGGTGGGAGGAGGCTCTCAGTCTGTATGTCCGTTAGTGCTCGTGATGTTGCTCTGGAGTCTGTGATGTTTCTGTATGGGGTTTGTTTTATTTTTCTTTTAAACGTAATTGATTGTCTTTAAGAAAGAGGAACGAGTTCAACAAATGTAGAAGAAAAGAGAGAAAACAACTAAAGACAAACTGCTTACATTCCAGGTTCAGCATTAGATGGTGACTCCTGGCTTTTTAAGAATCATACCACCTTTGCAATTTGTTGAAACATAACTGGGCTTCGTTAGGAGGCCGGAAAAAACCCTTCTGTTGTTATAGAGGACTTTTTTTGAAATGACGGGATTCAAAGAAAACGAATTTAAAGCGTTTTTTGGAATTTTTTTAACACTGAAAATTCATCTGTGAAAAAGTACTTAGTGTCCCCTAATAATGCTCTCGGTCTCAATAAAAATCCATAATTGGAATTTTCCTCATAATGTCTGCTGTGGTCTTTTACACTGACTGTATATTATACACTTGTAAGTTATTATTATTAAGGTATTATATACTTGTTTCTATGCATATGCTGTTCTATAATCAGTTATCATCTGTTAATAAGTGGTTGGTGCAATAGATATACTCATATAACTCATAGCAGACTTCACCATTGGTTCACACTGCATTTATATCTTAACAAATGATCCTGAGACTAACGGACCCTAAATGCAAATATAAGTTATGGCTTGACTAATATTCATAAGACAAAATAGGTTGTTGCTCTGAATTCTGTGATGTTTCTGTATGGGGTTTGTTTTGTTTTTCTTTTTTAAACGCAATTGATTGTCGAAATTGAGAAAGTCGAACGAGTTCAACAAATGTAGAAGAAAAGAAAGAAAACAACAAAAGATGAACTGCTTACATTCCAGGTTCAGCATTAGATGATGACTCCTGGCTTTTTAAGAATCATACCACCTAAGTACACAACAGCTGAGACTAACAAACCCTAAATGCCAGTATAAATTATGGCTCGACTAATATTCATAATACAGAATAGGTTTTTACTCTGAAGGTCTTTGCATATAAATGCCACATTCTTCTGCTTATGGGTGAGCTAATGTCCTTTGGAATCATTTATACTCTGTTGTCGGATGAAGACAAAACTATTTCTCAAGATTTAAAAAGATTAATTTTGTAACTATTTTCCATCTATTAAAATTTATTAAGACTAAACGGGCCTTAAAATATGCTTGGATGATAAGGGACTTAAGATAAATTAAATGACCCGCTCTTTGTTCATTTATATATTTTCCCCTCCCCAATTTTATTGGTGTTTCTTTCTTATTTATTTGCACTTATGATTGCTGCTATAAATGTATATTTAGTGTATCATATTCAATTTAAAAAGGTTCTGAGATAAAGTGGAAAGAAAGCATAAAAAGGATTCGGAGAAAACAACAGTCATCAGGTAAACACTTTGTGGCTATAGAAAAAAACGCTTTTTGAATTTAGAGTGTAAGAAAAAGTGAGAGCAGCTCTCTGTCATTAAAACTGCACACAAATGTATTCAGACAGCTTCGAAAGCTATGATTCTAACTCTTGCTGTGTCTGTAGCTGATGAATGAACAGAAGCATCCATGACCTCTCAAGTTCATTAATCATCTGAGAGGCAACAGACTGACAGCCTATAAATATTCAGTTTAGCCCTGCTTTTCATAGCCACGCAGAAAACATCATTTCAGGACAAATACATTTTGAGTTTACATTTTAATAACTTTTTTTGTATTAAATCACAGGTTTCATGCACATGACACCATGAACCCAATCATACAATAAAAAAAATATTGAAAAACAACATGATATTCAACATGAATAAATTATTTCTGTATGCATCCAACATTTTGTTAAAGAACTAAAAGGTATGATGGTTGTATTTTTACATTTATTCGATATATGCATCTTATATAATTGTATTACGTAATATTTATGAAACCATACCTTACATAACACATATGTATATGGCACAGTAATTGTAGTATGGAACATTTCATTGTGAAGATTTTATGTTTCACCCACACACGCGACCTGTGATCGATGAGACGATGTTGAACATGAAACAAGTCATTTTTTTATCGCAATACAACAGCTCTGCAGTTGGGTTCAATAAATCACCCAACTGTACGCCATGCAAAATGTCCGCCCGTGGAAATGGTGAGCTCACCTGTGCGCCACTGCCGCCGCGCGGGGGCGCTCAAACAAAGCAACACGAGCGGCGGCTGCAGGCCGAGACGCTGAGAGCAAATACAGCGCAGGCCACTCTTAGCAAGCGGAGACCTCCCCACAAACCTCCACCCACCGCCTGGACCGGGCCATGGCGGCGGAACCATGCTCGCAGATTGAAGCCGGTGGGCAGCACTCGTTTCTTCCGCGTCTTTATCGTTAGGAAGACTTTAAGCACTGTTTTAGCATTAGCCTTCGAGGCTAAGCTAGGCTAAGCTAAAGCTAACGACTGGTGTTGTGTTTCTCTCTCTGCAGAACTTTATTACCTGATCGCCAGATTCCTGCAGTCTGGACCATGTCAGAAATCCGCTCAGGTGAGGCCGATAGTGGCGTGTGAGTGTCGGTGTGTAGCAGCGAGTGTGTGTTACGGTGTGTGTAACCCTTGTGTGTTTCTGCAGATGCTGCTGCAGGAGCTGCACGAATACGAGGTGAGTTTCATCCCTCTTCTCCCACTCAAACCCGTTTTTCTCTCTAATATCCCAACATCGACATATCCTCCTCATACCAACGCGGCTGCGTGAAGCGCTGGAGCTGGGATGGAAAGCAGTTTAAGCGAAGCTTTGAAGACTGGGTGAGATTAAATAAACTCTTTCGCACACACACGCATGTGAAATTCAGAACTAAACTCTCACGGGTGCTTGGCTCACTTATATTACAGCGTGTAAAACTGAAAAAGCGCTGAATTGAGGGAGCTGTGCTGGCGGTAGGAATATAGTCTATAATATACACGAGGATTGGTTTTGGTGTGGGAAAGTTTTAATTTCGGGAATCGAAATAAAAATATTTGTTTTGAAATGAAAGGCTTTGTGCGTGCCGGCCAGAGGCGTTACGGCAGTACAAACAGAGCGAGAGGGGATTGGTGGGTTGCTGCGTCACTTAAAGGCAGCAGCCAATCAAACATCAGTTGCTACTTAAGACACTAGGAAGATGGGTGGAGAAGACTTCTGATTGGCTGATACGAGGTGGACGCTTATGTGTGGAGGGAACGGTGGTCTTTCAGGAATGCGCATAAATAAATAAGGATTGTTTTGGCAAAATTCACGCTAGTTTGAAGACTAATAATATTATGTAACATGTTGTTGCAACAGTTTTTTCTATATACACTAGCGTTCTCTGTTCTTTTTCTATTCTATTTGTTTTCTTTTTATTTATTAAAAAGACCCCCTAACACTAGCGTTCCCTATTCTTATTCTATTCTATCTACTTGTTTTCTTTTTATTTATTATAATTAAAAAAAACCTTTCTATGTGTACTGCATTAGGCTAACTGAGACTTGTCACAGCACTTACATATTGTTGTTCTTTTGTTGGTTTTGATTGCTTCTATTGTCCATATTTGTAAGTTGCTTTGGATAAAATTTGATGCAATTCAGCTTTGCTGTGCCTCTTATGGTTTATTTATCAAATACCTCCATGTATGTTTTAGGTCTTGTTAAATCAGCACATACCTGCGGATTACCTGTTGCATGTGTGTGAGCAGATTGGCCCATTGATAGATAAACACATTCCTCCCAGTGTTCCTGGAGTCCACAGTTTACTGGGCAGTGGGCGACAGTCATTACTACGGACAGCAAAAAGTGAGATGCACACAATCACTATATACAGCAGCAAACAATGAGAAGCAACAAAGATGAGAGAATAGCGCACATGATCACACAAACACTTTCCCTCACATTCATTTTCTCCCTCTAACACAGATAAATATTTGACAAACAGTTGTTCTCTCTCAGGTTCTTCTCTTACAGTATGGAGTGGTTCTGCAGTAGTCGCCTTGCACAGGGGACGGCCCCCAGAACCACCTCTCAACTGTGCCAAACCACCAAATATAGGTGAGTCCTGTTCTCCAAAATGCTGTGCTGTGTTGTGTTCTGGCACTGCTGTTTTTGGGTTAAGTTTCAGGAGTCACTGGTGGGTTTGTGAAAACAGAGGAAGTCCCCGCTTTCCAAATGAAAATGGTGCTTCATGATTGCTGATTAAAGTCGGCGTGATAAGAATTCACCCCATCTATTTTTAATTCATTCATTTTTTAAATAATATTCAATTAAAATATAATAATTTGATCTTATGATGAAATCATCAGACTCTCTCTGGCGATGTATGCAAAAATTGTCCAATCATTTAAGTCTGCTTAAACCTTCCATAGTCAACTGCAAGCTCACATTCATTTGGAGTGCAATTAGTGCTGTGTTTGATACATGGATACGACGATGTATCGTCACAGAGATTTGACGATACGAGTATCGATACAGCTGGCCCTGTATCGATATTGTGGCACGTGTGCAGCAGTGGACCGTGCTTAATTTGAATACAAGAACACCGTTTAAAATAAAGTAGAAAAGTGCGAGGTTTCTAAAAAAATTATGAATAGAGCATAATATATTGGCTACAACAAGGTTTAATCTAGCCGCAGAGGAACTCAACTGCATTAGTTAGCGCATTAGTTTAGAACTCTTTTAATTTTTTATTTTTTTAAATGTAGAAAGTGTGTTAATTTGTGCAATGATAACCTACCAGCAATGTTTTTTCATATATTAGTATGAGTACATTACAATATACATTTATTAGAACGAGTACATTATTGTTTATGGGCTTAAAAACCAGTTGCAAACAATCAGAATATTGTATCTGGTGGGGAGTGCCCAATGTAAACATGAAACACATGCCATTACCTATATTGTACTGTGGTACAGTTATGGAGGCCCTTCATAATGCAGAGAGGTCAACTGCCTGCTCTGCCAATAGTTAGAAATGGCCCTATAGTATGCAGTGTTTAATAAACACCTGTTTTACTAAATTCTGCTGAGGTGAAATTCAGTGCAGTCCTGTATCATGATACGTATCATATCGTGGCCTCTGTATCGTGATACATATCGTATCTTGACTTTGCTGGTGATATACAGCCCTAAGTGCAATTCCCACAATTTATTTTCCCTTATTCGATATTCCTTCACACTCGGATGTCTGTCAGAATACAAACAAAATCATCTTTCGCTATTTTATTTCATTGCGACTTTAAAGGCCAGTCACCCTACATTTTCCCTTCTATTGACTTCCATTTATACGCATGCAAATGCGATCATGCAAATTTTACTGGGTTCCAAACTTCAGGTTTGGTGAACTTTGCCCTGTGAATTCGTATCATGAAGACATGTGACCAACAGAAGTTTGATACGTCACTGTGTTACTCAATTAAACAAATGCAAACTTCAAATTTGCAGAATTGCAGAGTTACGGTAAACTGGAGAAGATTGCAAATTTTTTAATTTTACAAGTATTATATTTTGAATTTTTTTTTTTTTAAAGTGCCGCAGATTGTAAAGTCATATTACAATATAGTGTCTGTTTGTCTAGTTTGACCGTAGCTTAATGCTGGATGTTAGCATGTTTTAATTTAGTGGCCCAGTAATGTCCTTTAGTGTAGCCCAACTATCATTTCTTATATTTTGTTGTGGGAGTTGATTGTAATCTTTCTAAATCTCACTGCTCAGTGTCAATCATGGGTGCTCGCCAAAAAACAGGAGTGGCTCGATTTGGCCACGCCGTCCCCTCCTGTACCTATCAGCACATGAAGATGCATCGAAGGATTCTGGGCCATCTCTCATCAGTGTACTGTGTGGCGTTTGACCGCACTGGGTGGCGCATTTTTACGGTAAATGCATCTGATCAGAATATTGCGTCTGGGCCTGATTTTGTCATAAAAAGTGTGTTGCGTAATATTGTTAATGTTAAAAAATAATTGAAAAATAACATAACCCAGGAAACACTGTTTTGTGTCTTGTAGTTTTGTGATATGTTTTATGTGCACTTGTAATCAATGTTTATTCACATGTCTCTGTCAGGGTTCTGATGACTGTCTAGTGAAGATCTGGGTGACGGATGATGGCCGTCTCCTAACCACTCTGCGTGGACACGCGGCAGAGATTTCAGACATGACAGTGAATTTCGAGAACACGCTCCTTGCTTCCGCCAGCTGTGACAAGGTCATCCGCGTGTGGTGCCTGCGTACCTGTGCACCTGTGGCAGTGTTGCAGGGGCACACAGCCTCTATCACCTCCATACAGGTGTGTGAACACAAGTTTTCTTTATAAAGTCACTGTATGAGTGAAGCATGGTACTATGTTCTTTTACACGCAAGCAGCTCATGATCTGGTGATTTCAGTGGTTCACGGTAAATGCTGCTCCACACAAGCTTCAACTCTGCATCTGCTCTGAACTTGGGTCACTTGCATTTGGGAGCCAACATGTGCCAACCATATACCCAAACTTCTAATAAGAAGCTTACAAACTGGCTGTTGTCAACAAAAGATACATTTTTTTGGGCTCTTGCATTTTCCCCCTGTTAAAACAAATGCTAAATGGTTTAATGTTTGAAAATGAAGAAATTAAAATGGCCATAAATATTAGCATTGTACTTTTACAGTTATATTGTAAATGTAAAATAAAATTATCTCATTTTTTCTGATGTAATTCACTGTAAATTTACTATTAATAATAATACTTTTTTTTTATTTTGACATGTAATCACAAAAACTTACAAATCGTACAAACACACAACACAGCAAACCTGTTTTTTTTTGTGTTTTTTTTTATTAAATCACTTTTTATATAGAAATCAACTTTTTTTTTTATCCAAAAATTCAACAGGCACTATTAATTCAGATGATTTTGTTTGTGTTTGAAGGGATTTTTCTTTCTATCTCTGCAGTTTTCTCCATCAGCATTAGGTTCCTCTCGGCATCTGGCCACCACTGGAGCTGATGGGATGGTGTGTTTCTGGCAGTGGAACTCACTCAGTATGAAGTTTGAGTAAGTGTCATTTGTCCATTTTCAATGACCCAATTCTGCTCATGTCATTAATTCAATGTTTTTACATAGAGCAAATTTGCAACAAGTCATGTGTTTGTGTTTGCAGTGATCGGCCTGTGAAGTTTATGGAACGTTCTCGTCCCGGAGTTCAGATATCCTGCAGTTCCTTCAGCTCTGGTGTGTTTACCCACACTCACACTCTAACTCTCTGATCAATTGTCATACACTTTTCTCATGTTTATTTATTATAGTATCATTATTGTCTCATGATCAGACAATAAATAAAAGGTTAGTATATTATAAAGGTAGATATTGTGTTCTTTGATTCCAGGGGGATTGTTTCTGGCCACCGGAGGGACAGACCACATGATCAGAGTTTACTACCTCGGCACAGAGACGCCTGTGAAGTTTTCTGACCTGGACTCCCACACGGTAAGAGTGAGAGACGTAGAGAAGAAATCCAGTAGGCAGACAAGAAGGCAAGAGAGATGGAGTATCGCAAAAGAGAATAATGGCCGGAAAAAGCAGAACTTGTATTGTCAGGGTGTCCGCGGGGTCTTAAAAAGTATTAAAAGTTGATAAATCAATTTTGAGAAAATGAAGGCCCTTAAAAAGTATTAAAACGTCTTAAATGCCATTTCCAAGGTATTACATTTTGTATAATCTTTTCATTATGTATATTTGTCCGAATAGTGGGGTTCTGTGTAGTTTATTTCTGGAATCCCACAAGAATTGAAGTCATCTCTTACTGCGCTCACTGACTGACTGCGCTGCTGCGTGATAGTGCAGGGCTTGTTGATCCCGCTCTCGCTGAATTTCTGACCATTATCGCACGCTCCCATCCGCTCCTCGCGCATCAGGGCACCGCTATCAATATGTGGGGTATTTAAATCCTCTTTGAATGAGCGCTCGCAGTTCACTTTCGATTTCGCGATCGCGCGCGCATTGTGTAATTGTTGATCCCGCTCTCGCTGAATTTCTGACCATTACCGCATGCTCCCATCCGCTCCCGTGATTTTTGTGGCCGCTCCCGCAAACGTTCTAATTGTATATAATTTTCGCGCATCAGGGCACCGCTATCAATATGTGGGGTATTTAAATCTTCTTTGAATGAGCGCTCGCAGTTCACTTTCGATTTCGCGATCGCGCGCGCACTGTGTAAAGGGAGCACATCTTACGATAAAAGATATTTGTCAATGAGCTCAGGATCTGTTGAGGAGCAAATCCTCCAACATCTTGTCAGTTATCTCTCCTTACTTTTGACCCGTGATTAGTCAAATCTGACTTCTGCAGCTGGTGTTGGATGCAGGGTGGTAGTTGTTTTTTTTCCACGAAATTGGGCTGCTTTTAAACTGTTGCCATGGGTTGATTTTCCCCAGTGGGTTAAAGGTTTGAAATATTGCATAAAATACATTTGGTTGAAATGCTTGTACTGAAACATTTTGCATTCTACCTGTAATAAAACTGTGCTAAATGTTTTGGGCCACACTAGTAGGAAGCATTTGAGCTGTGTTTATGATAAATGTGCATAACAGTGACTGTAAAATATGTATTTTAGGGATG
>NW_015537978.1:250795-251054 GCF_001515605.1 Sinocyclocheilus anshuiensis | reverse complement strand
AAATGGTTCTTCTATGGCATCGCTTGAAGAACCTTTTGAAGCACCTTTATTTTTAAGAGTGTAGTAGGAAGCATTTGAGCTGTGTTTATGATAAATGTGCATAACAGTGACTGTAAAATGTGTATTTTAGGGATGGAAATGACTTTTATATTTGGAACATGGTAATTGGGCTGGTTTGGGCAGTTTTTTTTTTTACTGGCATGGGCTTGGGATGCACAATTAAAATGATGTAATAGTTGTGATCATTATTTTACCTCCC
>NW_015537978.1:244741-250722 GCF_001515605.1 Sinocyclocheilus anshuiensis | reverse complement strand
TTTTTTTCCACGAAATTGGGCTGCTTTTAAACTGTTGCCATGGGTTGATTTTCCCCAGTGGGTTAAAGGTTTGAAATACTGAATAAATTACATTTGGTTGAAATGCTTGTACTGAAACATTTTGCATTCTACCTGTAATAAAACTGTGCTAAATGTTTTGGGCCACACTAGTAGGAAGCATTTGAGCTGTGTTTATGATAAATGTGCATAACAGTGACTGTAAAATGTGTATTTTAGGGATGGAAATGACATTTTTATATTTGGAACATGGTAATTGGGCTGGTTTGGGCAGTTTTTGTTTTTTACTGGCATGGGCTTGGGATGCACAATTAAAATGATGTAATAGTTGTGATCATTATTTTACCTCCCATGATCATTCAGACACGATCAGGTGCAGTACTGACACTCTGGCAAGTCTGCATCAAATCAAGCACTCTGTAATCACAGGTAAACTGTCTGACCAGTCAGGTGTTTGTCATGAGAAGTGTTCCACAAAAGAGCTATGGTTTGCAGACAGTTATAAGAGTTGATGTTACAAATACGTCTTTTGAATATACTGTGTGAACTCATTGCCCCGTTAGCTCAGAGAGCTTTATTTTCCCTCCTCAATAAATGTTGTCAGTTGTTTTGTTTATTGGTCTAATTCTTGTTTCTTGGGTTGCATTGGTTAGTCACTCAATTAATTCTCTTGTGCTTCGTTCCCCCCGTCTGAATTATGTTGTATTGATAAGGAGTTATCACAAAGTAAGTCTGTTTAGTTGTGCGTGCTATCTTACAATCAATATATAGTAAATGTAAGTTAAAGTGTCGCCGATGTAACTGGTTAAAACTTGGAGTGGCGATGAGGTCTTAAAATGTATGGAAAGAGTCTTAAAAAGGTATTAAAAGGTATTACATTTAACTCCATGATTCCTGTATATACCCTGATTGTAGACTGGAAAATGAGGAAAATGTTAAAAATGTAAGTTTGAATGTCATAACTGTATATTGTGCTGACTTAGAAGTACAACAATGTTTTTGTTTTACAGGATAAAGTTGTAGCTATTCAGTTTTGCAATAACACCGACAGGTGAGTTTATTATCAGCGTTCACTATGTGCTTCCTTTTGTGTTTGTTCATTGGGATGTACCTTTTGTCTTTACTCTGGGTGTTTTTAATTCTGTTTGTGTTTTGGCTGCCTCTGTATCCAGTCTCAGGTTTGTGAGTGGTAGTCGGGATGGTACGGCTCGGGTTTGGCATTACCAACAGCACGAATGGAAGAGTACCGTACTGGACATGAGCACCAGATTACCAGGGTCAGTATGTGTACATATATCTGTTAACTGTGGGAACAGGCAGGGTTTCTGAAGCACAGTTGGGACCAAATCTAATTACATTAACATTAATGTACATGAACATGTTGTTCTTTTGAAAAATAAATCTATTTGGTTCTTCCGTTATGTGTATTTTTTACATCTGTGTGGACATATGTATTGTGTTCACAGGAGTGCTGTGATATCAGGCGATGACAAATCGACCAAGTTGGTGGTGACCATGGTCGCGTGGGATCGTTACGATCGCTCCATCATCACAGCTGTTTCAAACTGCCTCCTCAAAGTCTGGAACTCAGCAAATGGCCAATTACTACATGTGCTGTCGGTATGTGTGCATGCATGTGAGGCAGAATTCAGTCTGTTCCTTTGGGTTCCTGTTTTTGTAATTCTAAAGAGGCGCTTCCTATGATTTATTGCCCATTATGTATGGATCATTTATGCAAATGTTCCTCTGTTCATAGGGTCATGATGATGAGGTGTTTGTTTTGGAAGCACACCCCTTTGACTCACGAATCTTGTTATCAGCTGGTCATGATGGTAACATCTACATCTGGGACCTCAGTAAAGGCCTCAAGATCAGAAACTTCTTCAATATGGTGAGATGACGTAACAAATCTTCCGTTTCAATTCTAAAAAGTTCACCAATTTTAAAAGTAGTTTACATAAAAGATAAGAAACTACTCTTCAAAAGTTTGGGGTAACAAGTAGAGAAGAAAGTAATACTTCAGGAACTTAGGATGTATTAATTATATCAAAAGTGCCAAAAGATTCTGATAATGTTCCAAAAAAGACTTATATTTCAAATTAATGCTGTTTTTAAACATTCTTTTAATCGAAGAATCCTAAAAAAAAAAGATCAGTTTTCATAGAAATATCAAGCGGCACGACTGTTTTCAACTGTAATAAGAAAGAATCATTTGACACTGAAGACTTGAGTAATGGCTGATGAAAATTCATCATTGTCATCACAGGAATAAATTGCATTTTAATTTATATTAAAATAGAAAATGGTTATTTTAAACTATAATGATATTTAACAATATTGTTATATGTTTTGTTCATTTTTGATCAAATAAATGCAGCCTTGGTGAGCATAAAAGACCTCATTCAAAAACAGTAAATAATTTTACCAACCCCAAATTATTAAACGGTAGTGTCTAGATGTTGATAGAAATGCTGCTCATCACAGAAATGTAATTATTTTCTCTCTCTATTTTTCTTTGTTAGATTGAAGGCCAGGGTCATGGTGCTGTGTTTGACTGTAAATTTTCTGTGGATGGGCAGCACTTTGCCTGCACAGACTCTCATGGTCATCTGCTCATCTTTGGATTTGGGTGCAGTCAGCCTTATGAAAAGGTACGTTTGTGTCCCAGATATGTGGAATTCTGAGCTTTTTGTGCAGTTGATTGAAACCACTCGCATTCCAACGCTTCACTCTGCTTTCAGATTCAAGACCAAATGTTCTTCCATACGGATTTCCGGCCGCTGATCCGGGACTCCAATAACTTTGTTCTAGATGAGCAGACGCAGCAGGCACCCCATCTTATGCCTCCACCTTTTCTGGTGGACGTAGATGGGAACCCCCACCCACCTCGTTACCAGCGCCTGGTGCCAGGCAGAGAAAACTGCAAAGAGGAGCAGCTTGTGCCACAGCTCGGCTACATGGCTAATGGTAAATTTAGTTAAGTTTAAATGGTGAATAACAAATGACTCAAAGCTTTACTGCATGATTAACATACATTTTATTGCTGTAGTAATAGTTATTATTATTATTTTTATGTAGATTGCTTGTTTTATTTATAATGATCATATAGTTTTACACAACTAATTATAGTCAAATTAATAAATCATTTCTGTAGTAGAAATTTTGAAAATATTCTGCCTTGTTCAGTCTGTAGCTACTGTGTAACACAATTTCAGTTGTCTATACCAATGAAATGTCATTCTTGTTACCAATGTCAATGGTAGAGTGAAAACGCATTTTTACTTCATTAAAAATTTTTTTTGATAAATTTGGAAAAAATTTACATTTTATTTTTAAATAAAAATGATGACATGTAGTCTTCAACTCAAAATACTTATATCTGTCCTTCTGGTACTTTTCTTTTTGACTAGCAACAGCACTAGAAATGTTACTGCTTGTCATTTGTCTGACTGCTCAACGGGACAATCTCTTGGGCATAAATTTACTTCCTGCTGAATACTATGAATGTGACAACCTCAGTAGTGTCCTGCACACATTGCATGGCTGTTAATCATATTAAATGAAAAGCTCCCTGTGCTAATAGTCATGTCATATGTAGTCGTCCTTTTATTAGAGAACTAGTTTAGGCTTTATTTTAAATTAGTTTAAGAAAGTCATTTAATGTTTTTTTTTTTAGGTGATGGTGAAGTGGTTGAGCAGGTGATTGGCCAGCAGACTGCAGAGGAGTCTCCGGAAGAAAGCCCATTGGATGACCTGATTAGGCAGCTCCAGCACCAGCAAGATGAGCGACTCCACTCAGGAAATCCTACAGGTGAGAACAACCCACAGTTAACCTTTTAAAATGTTTTATAGAAATGTCAATGATGTGCTGGAGCATTGTTTTCTTATGTTACAATTATTACACATTGAAGGGGCAAAATGCAGATGGTATAATATATTTTTTCTTTATTACATTAAAATTATTTTGCATTTAAGACATTAGTTGGCTTAAAGGTCACTTATATAAAAGCTGATGGTTTAGAGGTTGTGACATTTAAAGCTGTTGATCAGTAGGTGCTGAGGTGGCAGGTGGTCCGCTGTCACCCCCAAACGTTGGGCTGCGACGTAGCGGACAAGTTGAGGGTGTACGGCAGATGCACAATAATGCCCCCCGCAGTCAGATCGCCACTGAGAGAGACCTGCTGGCATGGAGCCGCCGCGTGGTGGTTAATGAAGTCCAGTCTGGCATATTCAGGTACAAGTATGACAATTTTACAGCTTTCAAATCAAACAGAAGTAACAACTGGTAGAGCAACATTGCTACCAAAAAACAGAAATGTATTCTTAAATGCCTTTAGTGACAAAATAGCTCACCGTGGTCTAAAGCAGTGGTTCTCAACCTTTCTGACACCAAGGCCCCCCATTGTCCACAGCAATATTCTCCATATACAATACTTCTCCAGTTTTCCATGATTTACTGAAAAAATACTTTTTCTTTCCATTTTGTGTGTATATATATATATATTTATTTTATTTTATTTATTTATTTATTATTTCGTTACCAAAGAAGAATGTTAAAATTATTCAAGAAAATACCATTTTCTTTTCAAAGTGATAAAATGTTGTGTTGCAAAAATGAGTACACCCTCTTGAAAATTACTAAATAAAACAAAAAAAAAAATTCTGGTGTAAGGTTAAGGCAAGCATTGATCAACAGGTAAGTGAGTTGTGGTTTATCAATGCTGGCATGAATTCACACACCACTGTGTAATGTAATACAAAAACCTGAAACTGAAGATGCTACCCTCCCCTCATTCCCTGCATTGTTGGGCATTTTTTAACATGACAATGAAGATATTCATTCGCCTGAGTTGAAAATCCTTCAGTGGATATGTATTTCACTCAATCTTAACACTCTTGAGCTGCTGTGAGAGATTCTGTAGAGACGAGCTGAGCAACACTCCCCATTAAAGACCAGGGCATTTAAGGAGGTCATGTGTGTGTGTGTGTGTGTGTATATATATATATATATATATATATATATACACACACATATATATATATACACAGGTTTTGGTTATATATCTGGTCCCTTGTTGGGAAACACTTGTCTAAAGTATTTAAGCTTCTGTATTTTTAAAAAATATATAAGACCAATGGTGAGCATGATGACAATGCTCACCACAATGGCTACACCACCCCATCAGCTACACCACATAATATATATATATTATGTGGAACTAATGTAAACCTAAACTTAATCTATAAAAAAACTAAATTAAATATATATTACTTTGAAAAACAGTTTGCCAATAAAATCTCTTGTATTTTACATAGAGCTGTTGCACATAATAAAAACACAAAGTGAATTTTTAAATATGCCAGTTTTTTATTTAACTTTTTGTTAACATGACTAAATCAATCACGAATCTCATTCCACAATAATAGGTTGTAGTTGTCTAAGGCTTTTATTGAAATGATTCACTAGAATTCCCCTTTTAAATGTCCATTGTTTCCTTTAACTACTCTAAACTGACCATGTGTGAATAGCTTTGAGAGTTTTAACACCCAACACTGCCTTCTCACTGATGTGATGTATTTGTGCACGTTTAGAGTGATGGAAGACAGTAGGCGTGCTAAAGGAGAGGTAGAAAGGTCTTTCTACAACATTGAGAAGAAGAAATCTGCACCCACAACAGGAGTGAGTTTTATACACATGAAGACATATAAAGTCAGTGCCGAACTGCAGTATAAACCTAAACCTCGTTTTTCTCCCTCTTTATCTGTAGAGTGAGCCGGTGGGAGAGAGCGTTCGCATGTTACGGAGGCCTCAGCGCAGACCTCAGCAGAGGAGACACGCATATCAGACCCGCTCGACTCGAGAAAGGAGACGCAGCACAAGTGTGCTCTCGTACACCCATAACGAGGAAAGTGTGGCAGAGTCCAACAGTGAAGTGGAGGTGAGAAGGTTTTTTTATTTTTTT
>NW_015537978.1:220780-244520 GCF_001515605.1 Sinocyclocheilus anshuiensis | reverse complement strand
AGGTTTTTTTTTTTTTTTTACTATATATATATATATATATATATATATATATATATATTTGCTAGTTTTAAATGCTTAATTAAATATTAAGTAATGTTTCTGAATGTGTGCACCCAGCAGGAGGAGGAGCAGAATCACAACAGTGACGTGTCCTCTGATGGTGAAGCTCAGTGGGAGAATGACAGTAGCTCCAGGTTCAGTCCCAATCACAATATATTACAACATAAAAGAACATCAATAATGCAGATGAAGCATTCAGATTTTGGTCTAGAACTAGCTTAAAATTGTTTAAATGAAGCTTCAATTCTTTTGCAGCTTTTAGTCTTGACTCCATATAGAATTAGACAGGTGTAACAACAAATTTTATTTAGACCAATATTAGAGATTAAATTATAGATAGTACTATTGTAATTTTATCCATTTTTAATTAATCATTTCTATTTTAGTTTAGTAGTCTTTCAGAATGTTGAGAGAAGTTTTAAGAATTTTCTGGGGTTTTTTTCCGTTTCCTGTTTATATATATTTTACAGTGACTCTTCTAGCGAGTATTCTGATTGGACAGCAGATGCGGGAATCAACCTCCAGCCTCCAAAGCGAACAACTAGAAGGCTGCCGGCTCGTGTTGTTGGGAGCAGTAGCTCTGAGGATGAGGAGGGGACAGAGCAGGGAGAAGGAGAGGCTGAGAGAACGAGTAAACGCACTGAAAAGAAAAAGAAACCTAAACAGACTAAACCGCGGGTTAGCATACATCTATCATTCATCCATCCATCCATCCATATTTTCTCTTCTATGCTAATGTGTGTGTGTGTGTGTTTAGTGTGTGTGTGTGTGTGTGTGTGTGTGTGTGTGTGTGTGTGTGTGTGTGTGAATTTAGTCTGTGCCTGCTGGCGATTTAGAAGAATGGTTGCCCCCATCTTGGATCATGGAGACAATTCCAAGACGATCACCCTTTGTACCTCAAATGGGAGATGAGGTGAGTCCCTTCATTAAATGTAGGCACACACTAAATGACCAGAAGTACATACAAGGATTTTCATAATACATGCACATCTTTCTTAAGCCATTTCTCTTTCTTTGTTCTTCTGTAGCTGATATATTTCCGTCAGGGTCATCAAGCATACGTCCGAGCCGTGTGTCGTGCCAAAGCCTACAGCATCAACCCTCAGAAACAGCCCTGGAACCGCCTGAACCTCAGGGTAAGGGGCTTATTTCCTGTCTCATCACCATTCCCACTCGTTATTAGGCATAATTTAGTTTGCATGACAGTGGTTGGCCCATTCTGCATCCAGACCAACAGGAACTTGAAAGTATGTTGTCTGTGTGTTCTCTTAGGATCAGGAGTGTGTAAAGGTAGTGGGTATTAAATATGAAGTCGGGCCGCCCACTCTGTGCTGCCTCAAACTGGCTCTACTGGACCCCACCTCAGGGAAAATGACCAACGAATCCTTCAGCTTGAAGTATGTACACTTATACTCTCAAAAACACACAAGCACATTCTTATATTTTTATTTTTTTACTTTTGGTATTGGAATAGCATAATAAATTACGATAAATACTAAATTCTGATGAATGCATTTAAAATAGATATTAGGATAGTTTTTGATCATGAATATATGTTTAATGATAGCTGTCTCTGTGTCTCTCTTTAGGTATCATGATATGCCTGATGTCATTGACTTTCTGGTGCTACAACAGTTTTACAATGAGGCCAAAGAACGCAACTGGCAACCTGGTGTGTTTGTGCTTTAAACTGTGGTATATGCAAGAGTCACTGATCTCTTTGAGCAAACTTCTACCCAAGTTTGGAGCTTGCCATCACGTGGCTTGTTGGGGAAAGGCAGGTTGTCACTTTTTTAAGTGATTGAGCATCATTACTTGGTGGATAAGGAAGTGAGAGAAAAAAATCCCATAGATTTACATTGAAAGATGGGCCTGAGCCATACCAAAAAAAAAAAAAAGAGACTTGTGGGTGGGTTGATTGGGTTCTTTTGATTTGAGCAAGTAAACAACCATCCATAACACATTATTAACTGCATAGAAACATGCTATAATGCTTGCAGGATTAGTGGCTGCATGTCATAGATTATTGATTTATTAATGCTGTGGTGGTAAAGACGAATATGTTTATTATGATCATAAAATAGCATATAAGTAGCAAATAACAGCTGTGAATATCTGTATTTAGGTCAGCATTTCAGGAGCATAATTGATGATGCTTGGTGGTTTGGTTCGGTGGAGTGTCAGGAGCCATTTCAATCTGACTATCCAGACAGCCTCTTTCAGTGCTACATTGTCAGGTACGTAGATTTGATCACTGCTCTACCAGAGTAAAGAATTAAACCTTGGGCTTATTATTGCCGTAAATCTTTTTAATAATTGGTGTATGTTGTTTTGCAGGTGGGATAATGGAGAGAGAGAGAAAATGAGTCCATGGGATATAGAGCCCATACCTGAAGAAGGTACTGAGACACTTAAAATCTGACACTAAATCAGCCAGTCACATTCGGGCATATCTAATGGTGTGATTGACCATCTACAGCTCCACTTCCAGAGGAACATGGGGGCAGTGTCCCGGTCACAGAGGACGAGCTTCAGGCCCTGCTGTACACCCCTCAGGAGGGAGAGTGGGGGCTGCACACACGAGATGACGAGTGCGAGAGAGTGATCACAGCCATAGATCAGCTGCTTACACTCGGTATGGCAAATGCACACAAACCACCTAAAACTATTTGCAGGATTTTTTGAAAATATTGAACTTTGTTGGTTGGTCTTCTATGTGTCAGTTGCTGATTAGTGTTGTCAAAATACCCATTTCAGGAGCATAATTGATGATGCTTGGTGGTTTGGTTCGGTGGAGTGTCAGGAGCCATTTCAATCTGACTATCCAGACAGCCTCTTTCAGTGCTACATTGTCAGGTACGTAGATTTGATCACTGCTCTACCAGAGTAAAGAATTAAACCTTGGGCTTATTATTGCCGTAAATCTTTTTAATAATTGGTGTATGTTGTTTTGCAGGTGGGATAATGGAGAGAGAGAGAAAATGAGTCCATGGGATATAGAGCCCATACCTGAAGAAGGTACTGAGACACTTAAAATCTGACACTAAATCAGCCAGTCACATTCGGGCATATCTAATGGTGTGATTGACCATCTACAGCTCCACTTCCAGAGGAACATGGGGGCAGTGTCCCGGTCACAGAGGACGAGCTTCAGGCCCTGCTGTACACCCCTCAGGAGGGAGAGTGGGGGCTGCACACACGAGATGACGAGTGCGAGAGAGTGATCACAGCCATAGATCAGCTGCTTACACTCGGTATGGCAAATGCACACAAACCACCTTCTATGTGTCAGTTGCTGATTAGTGTTGTCAAAATACCAGTACAATTAAATTTTATGATTCTCAAGCCAATTTTAATACCAAAGCAAAACTAGATCACTGATGAAAGCCTTTATTAAAGATGTTAAACAATTATTAACATTTAAGGAAAATATTTTATTAGCTGAGAAGATTTTTTTCAAGTAATTATTCACATAGACAAAAGTCAGTAATTTGCAATAAAATATTGCAAATAATTTGCAAGCAATGAACTGAACATGAACACCTTAATAATTGTATCTGTGTTGTCTTTAATGTCAAATACTTACATTTAACCAATTACTTCATTCAATCAAAATATTTTATTTTAACTTGCCAATAACACTGGACTTTAAAATTTTATCTAAATTATAGATTTTAAAACGGGAGCTAATTTTATGACAGAAATTGTTTTTGTCGATTTTTGCTCTTGATATTTTAATAATTATTATTAATCTCGATTTAATAGAATACAAATAAAAACTTTTTTGTGTTTGTGTTTTAGGGGAACAGCTCATCATATATTCTAGCTCTGGCTTCACAGACAAACATGTCGGTCCATGACGTTAGTCTAGTCTAGCTCAAGTTATGCAGAAACTCCTGTTATAATCACTGAAGCTACGAAATGAATCTTTTATTTACATCGTATCTGCGGTGTTGTTTATGATGAGGGAAGTCGCAAGCACAAAGAATTTAATCTGTGAGCGTGCACACTCAACAACAACTCCTGAGTTTTCAGCGCTGACTAATCTGAATGCCTCTGATTGGCCATTGCATTCCTAAGCTCAATGGAAATGCGTGTGATTGGTTATCAGTGCTGCAAAAAAAAATGCGTAAAAGCAATCTGTTGCAGTGTGAATCAAAATATAATTCCGCGGATAGACACTTTTCATTCATTTTCACATTTAATTTTAATCACGACAGCCACAATTGATTGTTTAATTTTTTAATTTGTGGGGCGTTTTTGCTACAAGGCCCCGTTAATATCCGACCCTGTAGTGTATATAAGCAATATCACACTCGTAGATGTGAGATATGGCTGTATATCGGCACGGCTGTGGCCGCAGGCCAAGTGCCGTAGGTAATCAGACGGCACGAGTATGTAAATACGTAAAATAACAATGGAGTGTCTTTAAAAGCCCTCTTTTGTGCAGAACTACTTCCTTCCACCACGGATTTAAATCAAAGTTTGACAGTTGAACAGCTGATCCCAAGCCTCCGTTACCAATTCAAAAACATCACTTTAGAGCTAGTAACGAAGGAACGTTGAGTTGCTTCATTGAAAGCATATTGTATTACTTTAGTAAAAGCGGTGTATTATGTATAGTAGATATTGTGAGAGAGAGATGGACTGTGCGAGTGTGATTACCTTCATCTGATACAGCATTCATTCTTCAGATCAATCTCATATCACAATAAACATTAGTTTGATTATCTGCTGAGGAAAGCGTTATCTTTGTCGTAATGTTAATATCCTTTCATCTGTTAAGGCTGATTTTGCTGCTCAGTGCATTTGTTCGCTGCGCCAAGCTGTTGTTGAAACTAAAAATAACTTCCGTTTATAGCATGTATAACTTTTCAATGTAAATGTCTTTACTGCTGACTCATAAAAACAGTCTCTTGTCGCCATCTAATGACAGAACAATGTAACTAAATTCACCATCACGAACACGCACCGTTTCTCAATACTAAACACTATTATTAAATACTATTATTTATTTATATAAAATATTATTTGAGTAATAATATTTAATAAGCAACAACAGCCATCATAAAAGTTGCTTGGCAATTCAGTACAATTGATTGTTTAATTTTTTAATTTGTGGGGCGTTTTTGCTACAAGGCCCCGTTAATATCCGACCCTGTAGTGTATATAAGCAATATCACACTCGTAGATGTGAGATATGGCTGTATATCGGCACGGCTGTGGCCGCAGGCCAAGTGCCGTAGGTAATCAGACGGCACGAGTATGTAAATACGTAAAATAACAATGGAGTGTCTTTAAAAGCCCTCTTTTGTGCAGAACTACTTCCTTCCACCACGGATTTAAATCAAAGTTTGACAGTTGAACAGCTGATCCCAAGCCTCCGTTACCAATTCAAAAACATCACTTTAGAGCTAGTAACGAAGGAACGTTGAGTTGCTTCATTGAAAGCATATTGTATTACTTTAGTAAAAGCGGTGTATTATGTATAGTAGATATTGTGAGAGAGAGATGGACTGTGCGAGTGTGATTACCTTCATCTGATACAGCATTCATTCTTCAGATCAATCTCATATCACAATAAACATTAGTTTGATTATCTGCTGAGGAAAGCGTTATCTTTGTCGTAATGTTAATATCCTTTCATCTGTTAAGGCTGATTTTGCTGCTCAGTGCATTTGTTCGCTGCGCCAAGCTGTTGTTGAAACTAAAAATAACTTCCGTTTATAGCATGTATAACTTTTCAATGTAAATGTCTTTACTGCTGACTCATAAAAACAGTCTCTTGTCGCCATCTAATGACAGAACAATGTAACTAAATTCACCATCACGAACACGCACCGTTTCTCAATACTAAACACTATTATTAAATACTATTATTTATTTATATAAAATATTATTTGAGTAATAATATTTAATAAGCAACAACAGCCATCATAAAAGTTGCTTGGCAATTCAGTCAAAAGTACAAAGGCAGCGCTCTGATATACAGCATTGAATTTATATAAACATGCACATTTGCTAAAACTATCTTCTCTGGAAAACATAATAGATTAATGAGACCAAAGCCAACCGTTAGGTTTACCCATAACGAATTATATCTCGTGTAACCACTACAGAGACATCAGAGCCAGTGGTAAATTCCAGAGGATCTGGCCGAGAAGTACCGCAAGCGGAGTGATACGATTACAAACTGTAAAACGGCTGTTGGAGTTCTGATATCACTCTAATATCGCATTCTTATCAGCCTATCAGATTCGAGGACCAGAAAGAACTGTTGTATAAATTAATATTGATTAGATGCTTTAGTGATTTGATACTTGACTGATGGACAATTGCATGCATTGTTTATCTGTGACTATTTTTACAATAAAGCATGTTCCTTGCTAAATTTTACTCTTGTGTGTTTTACAGATGTGGCAAAGGCATTCTCCTGCCCTGTAGATTTGAGGGAATATCCACTGTACTGCACTGTCGTGGCCTATCTTACTGACCTCAACACCATCAGAACAAGATTAGTGCACCGTTTCTACAGGTACACACTATCCTTTAGCCTACTGACCACAGCATTATCAGACATCAAAATGAGTGCCCTCTTGGTCTTCACAAATACAAGTGTTGGAGTTCTCTCACGTGTCTCTGTATGTGTAGGCGGATCTCAGCACTAATGTGGGAGGTGCGTTACATTGAACACAACGCTCGAACATTTAACGAACCTCGGAGCCCTATCGTCAAAGCAGCCAAAACGGTCAGCAGCGTCCTGCTGCGTTTCATCAGGTTAGAGAAAATGCAGTCACTTACACATTCATATCGGTTACGATCCCTCTGGTTCACCTGCTGGGCTCAGTGATCATACTGAGCATTTTCACTGTTAATGTGCATGTGTGTCTGCAGGGATCAGACCTGTACTGATATCTTGGATCTCTATAATAAGATGAAGAGCGAATTCAGCAGCGAGGAAGAGGTAAGTGTGTGTGTGTGTGTGTGTGTGTACAGAGCAAGTATGGTATGCTGACCCAGAACCACTGTGACAAAACTTTTGGGCCAGCTACAGCCTGCTGTATATATTTTAGTATTAAGCCAGGGGTGTCCAAACTGGTTCCTGGAGGGCCACTTTCCTACAGAATTCAGCTCCAACCCTAATTAAGCCTAACTGATCAACTAATCAAGGTATCCAGGCTCATTAGAAACTTCCAGGCAACTGTGTTGGAGTTAACTCTGCAGGACGTTGGCCCTCCAGGATTGGACACCCCTATATTAAGCAGAGGAACTATTCATTGTCTCTGTTTGCTCTGTAGGAGACTGTGAATGTGGACTCGGACACTCCTGGCACCTCCACTGGTCAGAGGGTGAGACAATTCAGCTTATAATTTATTTACCATGAAGTGTTACAGTACAAGGTATGTTTTCTCTAACCTCTTCCACCATTTTCAGAGGTCCAATAACGTGCCTCAGAAGCGTGGAGTGGTCATGGATATCAACGCATGGCACGGACAGTGCAAAGAGCTTCTGAGGAGAATGATGGCAAGCTCAGATTCAGAGCCTTTTCGCCAGGCTGTCGACCTCTTCACCTACCCGGTACCTCATTCTTCCCTCTAAGCTCTTTCTTCACAGCTACCATCATTTTCTGTTAACATTATGCCCGTCACTTCCTGTTTTCCATGTTGGAAATCATTCCGACCTAATTTCTCTTTCTGTCTATGTATCAGGATTATCGTGATATTATAGACACTCCTATGGATTTAGGCACAGTCTCTGAGACCCTGATGGGTGGGAACTACGAGAATCCCATGGAGTTTGCCAAAGACGTGCGGCTTATCTTCAGTAATTCAAAGGCTTACACGCCCAACAAGAAGTCTCGAGTAAGAACCCACTTTTCTAGCTGTTAAATGAACACACTCAGCACGTTGATAGACAGACATTACAATTAATTCATTACTAAGGTGTATTCATTTTCAGGCTTTTTGAAATAAATAAATACTTTTATTTAGCAAAGACGCATTAAATTGATCAAAAGTGACAAAGACTTGTTACATTTTTTTAAATAAATATATCACCATTTCCACAAAAACATTAAGCAGCGCAGCTGTTTTCAACACTGATAATAAGAAATATTTCTAGAGCACCAAATTAGCATATTAGAATGATTTCTGAAGGATCATGTGACACTGAAGACTGAAGCAGTGATGCTGAAAATTAAAGGTGCAATATGTGATTGTCTTCAGAAACATTTTTTGTTATGCTGGTTGAAAGTTTCTTCACATCCCGATAGCAATCATTAAGTTAAGTGTTCTAAATGTATTTATCTGTATTTATATATTCTGTGGAAGGTGTAGGACCAATAAATGTTCGTCCAATCAAAACGCTTGGTCCGAGCGTTTTAATTGGCTTTCCTACCTGCCTGTCAATGTATGTATCTGCATACCTCTGCGCACCCTGTTCGCGCAGACAGGATACGTCATCAGCGCGTTCACGCACACTGTGCAGACAGAGTGAGAATGGCAGACAAACATCAACAACCTTCCTTCCTGGTATTGTAGTACTTTTAAAGTTTTCTTGCCGATGAATGACACATGATGTAGCCCAGCGGTTCCCAATTCCAGTCCTCACGCAAATATTTTGCATGTGATTCAGATAACCAACTCATCAGAAGTGAGCTACGTGCATGAACTGTGTTCCGATCGATATGGTCCCTACACCGTGTTCATTGCTCCCTACTCACAGAGACCAGGGCATCCAAGATGTAGGTGACTGTTTCTTCAGTAGAACACAAGCTGAGATTTTTAACTCAAACCGTTGCAGACATTCTTACTGTTTTACTGTATTTTTTTAAATCAAATAAATGCAAATAAATACTATTACTGACTAGGGCTGAAACGATTAGTCGACATTATCGACAACATCGACAATAAAAAATTGTCGACAGATATTTTTGTTGTCGAGTAGTCGTTTGATCCCATATGACCAAATGTAAGAGCCTGCAATAACGCGGTTTGACCAGTGTGGCACTGTAGCGCAAGACTGTAATTCAGCTCTCCTGATGCAATTCAAGAGAAGATAGCGCTTCAGACAGAGGCAGAGCAAATGCAGCCAAACCTGAGGCTGCTGAGCGGCGTTTGGATGAATATGTAAATATATACTGCGCGCTTTCCTCTCAATAACAAAATAAACACATTAAAAACTGACAGAGGTGAGAAAGCAGCAGTTTAAAACGCATCTGATTACAGCGATGTGGATGTTTGCACGAGCTATGCCGTTCAGTACTCCAGTAAAGTCCAGTCACGTCATGTTTATTTATATAGTACTTTATGCAATAGATAAACTTAAATCAAGCAGCTTTACAGTATTAAACATGAAAAACCAGAGTCAGTGTCGCTTTCAGTTAGAATTAAAACTTGATTTCCTGTTATAAAGCAGCTCTCCAGTGTGGAGCTAGCTAATGATAAAATCTTTTTATTAGTGGGGGAAAAACGTTTTATTAAAGTTCCCTATCAAGTTCGGTCTCTCGACACTGTGTAGCTTACGCTTGGGGTTATCCCCCTCCTCCTAAAATACTGAAGCCTTATTGCATCACGCCGGTAAATCTTACCGGCCAATGACGCTCGAGCTAGGGGCGGAGCCACCCACTATATAGGTCGACGTCCAGCGTCATTGCCTCAGAATCTTTCTCCTTCACGAAGCAAGCATCGAAGACTTCTCACCGCCGTTAACTCTTCTCGCCGTTGACAATGCCTTAAGAGGACGCCATTCGCTTTTAGTTCCCCTTTGGCGATCCGGCAAGAAGACAAGATGTCACTTAAGGAGTGCTGTGCGTGTGGGGGCCCAATTGAGCTCCCTGATGCACACGACTCGTGTGTCTTCTGTCTGGGCCGAGCCCACGCAGAGGCCGCGCTGGATGGGCCTGACTGTCCTTCCTGTGAGCAAATGACAGTCAAAACCCTCCGGGCCAGGATTTCCGTGATCCTAAACTGCGCACCGGCTAATCCACTGCCACCGCCCCCCCGTCGGCCTATTTGGTAATGCTGTGGGCTCGTTTTCTGATAAGTTTCTGGAGGCCCAGAAACAGTCAAAGGCGATGAGCCATTTCCTGTTGAAGAGAGATCAGTCCGCTGCACCTCTGCCACGTTCCAGATCCTCTTCTTCACAGCGTTCAAAAAGGAGCGAAAGACCGCCGCCTGCTCCTTCCTCGAGAGCGAGGGTGGACCCGGAGCCAGCCGTGAGACCGAAAGCAAGGCAGTTCCGGTACCCGAAGAAGATGGAACCCTGTCCTTCTGGTGCTGTGCCAGATCCACAGCAGCATTCCTGACTGGGGTGGTCTGAGGGGGAAGCGGCCGCCCGGAGAGACGGACGATGAGCCGATTTGCAAGAGAGTTCGTCTTGCTGTGTTTCACCTGCCTGTCCCTTCTCATGTTGCAGGCGACAGGGTGAAATGTTTGTTGTCAAAGTTTGCACAAAAAAGAAAAAAAGCACAAAACAAACACTGTTCAGCAAAAGAGCTCTCTTTCTCCTCACAGTTGTTCCCAATCACGCGTTATACGCAAGAGTCCCGGTTTTGAACGGCGCTCTGCAGGGCGCAGGCCCCGTGCGCTCTCTCAGTCTAAGCGCGAGTGTCCCCCCGGCTCATGCCGGTGCAGAAGACATCTACGATGCCCCTCAGGTGGTGGGCGGCTCCCCGTCATCAGACGACGGGCCATCCCGGACATGTCACGGGGCACTCCAACCCCTTTCTCAGTATTTGGACGCGTGGCGCGTGCTTCCAGGAGTGTCAGAACGGGTGCTGAGCACGGTCTCGAGCGGGTATACGCTTCAGTTTGCACGCAGACCACCCCACTTCAGCGTTGTGATGTCAGATGTGCAGGACAGGGATGCACCGGTTTTGCGAGCAGAAATTCGTTCTCTCCTTGCGAAACATGCAATAGAGGAGATTTCCCCCAGAGAACATGGAATGTGGCCTTTACAGTCGCTACTTCCTGGTCCCCAAAAAGGACGGGGGTCTTCGCCCTATTCTGGGTTTGAGACCGCTGAACCGCGCACTTGCAAAGCGCTCGTTCAAGATGATAACAGTAAAACAGATCCTCGCACACATTCAGCCCGGGGACTGGATTATCTCGGTGGACTTAAAAGAAAAAAACAAATGTCAAACTACAAATGGAAAACCACAAATGTCAGCTTCTAGAACATCTGAAGCATCTAGGACTGACGATCAATGTGCAGAAGAGCAAGCTTCGCCCCACACAGACTATCACATTCTTAGGAATGGATTTGGACTCGCTATCGATGAGAGCGCGTCTCTCTCAAGAGCGAATGCAGGCTTTGATCAACGCTCTCACTTCGTTCAAACTGGGGAGAGTGGTGATTCTGAAATGCTTTCAGAGACTGTTAGGGCGTATGGCAGCAGCAGCTGTGGTGTGTCAACTCAGGCTTCTGCATATGAGACCACTTCAGCGATGGCTGAAATCCTGCGCGTGGAAGAACGGTCAGTTGCGTGTCTTGGTGACTCGCGGATGCATGCAGACGCTAGCCCCCAGGCTCAACATGAGGATGTTCGAGCATGGAGTCTCGATGGGTAGAGTGGTCAACAGAAAGATCGTCACACAAAGACTCCTGCGTCATTGACAGGCTGGGGAGCCCTTTGCGACGTCGTGGCAGACCGGCTTATGGCATTTGGACGAGTGCGCAAGCAAAGTGGTATATGAACTGTCTAGAGCTGAAGGCAGTATTTTTAGCTTTGCAAGGCTTTCTTCCATTGATAAAGGATTGACACGTCCTGGTTCGGACCGACAACATGACGATGATATCCTATATCAACCATCAGGGAGGTATTCGTTCACGCTCACTTCAAAGGCTGGCGGAACGTTTCCTCCTTTGGGCGGACAGAAACTTTGTCGATTCGAGCAGTTCATGTTCCCGGCAGTCAGAACTGCGGCGCGGACATGCTGTCCAGGGGTGGTCCAGTTCACGGGGAATGGAGGCTTCACCCGCAGACCATTCAGCTGATTTGGAGCCTGTTCGGCGAGGCGGAGATCGACTTGTTTGCCTCAGAGGAGAACGCGCATTGCCAGCTGTTCTTCCCGCTGATGAACACGCCTCTGGAGGGGGATGCTCTTTCGAGTCGCTGGCCCAAGAAACGCAAATATGCTTTTCCCCCAGTGAAGAGTATGACGCTAGTGCTGCAGAAAATCAGAGAGGAAAGGGGGATGGTGCTTCTGGTCGCGCCGAATTGGCCCAACCAGCCGTGGTTCCCGGAGTTGGTAGAGCTTATAACGGTTCCCCCATTGCCGATTCCGTTACGGAGAGATCTCTTATCTCAGGCAAAGGACTCGGTGTGGCACCCCAGGCCTTAGTTATGGAACCTGCATGTTTGGCAGGTCAGCGCGGAGGGCAGACGCTAAACGTATCTCAGTGAGTCTTGGATACAATTGCTGAAGCCAGAGCTCCATCTACCAGACGTCTGTACAGTCTGAAATGGAAAGTTTTCACTTCATGGTGTATGACAAAAGATGAGGACCCAACCAGCTGTGATGTCTGTCATTCTATTGTTTCTACAGGACTGCTTGGATGCTGGACATACGCCATCTACTCTAAAAGTGTATGTGACTGCTATTTCAGTTTTCCATTTGCCTGTCGGTGATCATTCGGTCGGTAGGCATCATCTGGTGACGAGCTTCTTAAGAGGAGCGCAGAGGTTGCGCCCCTTTCGCTCTAATATGGTACCAGTTTGGGATCTGTCCTTAGTGCTTAGTGCACTCTCCGAGTCACCCTTTGAGCCGCTGCTTTCAGCAGAGTTGAAAGTACTCTCGTTCAAGACAGCGCTCTTTCTCGCTTTGGCATGTGGTAAGAGGGTGGGTGACTTACATGCACTGTCTACAAACACTGCGTGTATGGAGTTCGGTAAGGATGACTGTATAATCAGACTGCAGCCTAGATGGGGGAATGTGCCTAAAGTGCTTTCTACATCGTTTAGAGCACAGGTCATCACGCTTCAGGCGTTTGCTCCTCAGGATTCAGAGCCAGCGACACACCTGCTATGCCCAGTCCGTGCTCTTCGAGTTTATCTGGAGAGGACTAGTCATTTCAGACAAGCAGAACAGCTGTTTATATGTTTCGGTGGCCGTACCAAGGGACTGCCAGTATCAAAACAGTGGCTGCCACATTGGATTGTGGAAGCGATCGCATTGGCGTATGCTTCTAAGAATGAGACCTATCCGTTGGGAGTACATGCCTACTCCACATGAAAAATGGCTTTGTCGTGGGCTTGGGCAAAAGGTATGTCGATTCAGGATATTTGTCTGGCAGCAGGATGGTCTTCACAGGACACTTTTGCTAGATTTTACAACCTGGAGATTCCGTCATTCGCACCACTCGTTCTGTCTGTGCAGTGATGTATCTACAGCTTTGCAGTTGGCTGCTGCCTGCACCTGGCCACGCCCCCCAGACGATCAGGGTGGTTTCGACTAGGTCCGGTAGACCCAAGACATGCCTATAATAGATAATTATAGTCAGCGGCTCTCTACATGCGTTCGAGCTGTTGTCGACCGCGGTAGGTGCGCTGTTCAAGTGGTAAATGCTGTATATGTACGTGGCTCCAGCAGTACTGCGGCCAGTCCATGTGTAGTGTTGTGCTTAGTCCCGCTCGACTAAAGCTGGAGGGCGTTGTTTTCCCTGAGTGTTCTATGAAGCAGTTAACGGGCTCGGCTCTATTGGGTCTGGCTCATTAGACTCTTCTCACCGGGTGTGTGGAATACAACACAGCGGGATTGTACGCATTTCCCAAGCGTAAGCTACACAGTGTCAAGAGTCCGAACTTGATGGGAAACGTCTCTGGTTACGTACTTAACCTCGTTTCCCTGAAAGGAGGGAACAAGACACTGCGTGCGCTGCTGTGTTGTAATCCTCAGAGTCTTGTACCTATTCGAACAGTCGAAAGATTCTGAGGTAATGACGCTGGACGTCGACCTGTATAGTGGGTGGCTCCGCCCCTAGCTCGAGCGCTCGAGCGTCATTGTCCGGTAAGATTTACCGGTGTGATGCAATAAGGCTTCAGTATTTTAGGAGGAGGAGGATAACCCCAAGCGTAAGCTACGCAGTGTCTCGTTCCCTCCTTTCAGGGAACCAAGGTTACATACGTAACCGGAGACGTTATAGTTTGGTTTGCAGAGATCAAAGCTTGATCTAGCTCAGGACTGTTTTGATTATTATAACACTATAAGATATTTTAAGAGAGATTATGTTGTGAATAAAATAGTTTATCCAAAAATAAAACGTCTTATCACTTAACCTTTATTTTGTTTCTTATCCATATGACTTACAAAAAGAGATTTTAGGCAGAATGATGTGTCATTCAGCTACTTTCTCATATAGCTAATTAAATGGTGAATAAGAGTTTCTCTGCCATCTCATTTTGTGTGCCAAATATATTTATTTGTATAAATGAATTGTATAATTGTAATTACATAATATGACTGTCAAAAGCTGAAGTGATTACCTTAATTTATTTGTTTGAATATGTATTTGAACTAATTGCAAAAGCTGAATAATCAATAAATATCTACTGATTAATCAGCGAAATCGACGATTAGTCGATTAATCGTTCTAATAATCGTTAGATTAATTGATTATCAAAATAATCTTTTGTTGCAGCCCTATTACTGACCCCAAACTTTTGAACATTTTTTTTTCTAATGCTCTTGTGCTGTTAATTGTACTTTTGTGTAACTAAAACTGTATATTTCTGTCTTTTTAATACGGATTTGCAGTCTTCCTTGGACTAATTTTTTTTTTGTCTGCCTTTATGCAGCTATGGTAAAATAGTCAGAGTAGGTTTAGGTCTTACAGTTGATCCACAGTATGACTCCGATATTGTGTGTTGTTTAGATCTACAGTATGACTCTGAGTCTCTCGGCGTTCTTTGAGAATCAGATAATTCCCATAATCTCAGACCACAAATCTGCAGTTCAGAATCAACGTAGGAGTCAACAGAGACTCAGTTGCAGCAAGAGATTACAGAGCTCCTATCCCAACAGGTAAAACATGTACATCCACTGTCAAATCCATGGTACAGACTGCACATAGATTTTTCATTTCTTTTTACCCCTTTTTAAACCTGTGTGTTCTGCAGCCCCAAAGGGAAACCGAAATCAGGAAAGAAAACTTCCCAGGTGTCTGCAAAAGGCCGCTCACGGAAATCCTCTCAAGGTGTGTAAGAGAGTTCGAGATGTCATAATTACCAGTGGTAAAAATTCTTTCCAAATTGGGGTTGTCTAAAATCAACCACTGGAACATGCTTGGAAATTATCATAATAATGATGAATTTAGTTTATATGAATTCTAAATAAAATGTTCACTTCTTTCACCAGATTTGAATGTTGCACAAGTCGATGAAGACAGTCAGCCATCCTCTTCATCCTCATCCTCTTCCTCCTCATCTTCCTTGTCCTCTTCATCAGAGCAGGCAGGAGCCAACAGAGTTACACGCAGCCGTGTTACACCAAACAAATCCTCAGGTACACACTAATATACAAACATGCTACCTTTCAAAAGCATGGGTTCAGTAAGATTTTATTTTTTAAAGAAATTAATGAAATGCAAGGACTTTTTCATGGATTTCTGTTTTAAAGTTGTTCTTTTGATCTTTTTTTTTTTTTAGTAAGAAAAAAAAGTATCACAGTATCACACACCAAAAATATTAAGCAGCAAAACTGATAATAAGAAATGTCTCTTAAGCAGCAAATCAGCATATTAGAATGATTTCTGAAGGATCATGTGACACTGAAGACTAGAGCAATGATGCGGAAAAATCAGCTTTGCCATCGCAGGAATAAATTATATTTTTAAATATAACAGTTGTGTTAAATAGTAATAATATTTCACAATATTGCTGTTTTTACTGTATCTTTGATCAAATAAATGCAGCCTTGGTGAGACTTATTTTAAAAGCATGAAAAAATCTTACTGACCACAAGCTTTTGAATTGTACTGTATATTGCAAAGAATTTGCTTTACCTCCAATTTGACCATGAAATTGTGTCCTCTGTGCTTCTATATATAGGTGGCCATGGCTTACTGCCAAACGGAGGTCGAAGTTCACGTCGGAAAGGGGCCACGTTACCTGAAGAGGGAAAGGTCTCTGAATGCGAGAGCACCAGCTCATCATCATCCTCAACATCCGCATCGTCGTCCTCTTCCAGGACCTCATCTTCTTCGTCCGAGAGCGATGACAGCGGGGCTGAGGTGGGCGGCTTTGCCGACGGCGGCGATCACGACTACAGCAAAGCCCCGCAACACAAAGAGAAAGGCAAAGCGGCAGCGGCCTATGTCGATAACACAAAGCGAAAGCGCAAAGGAGAAGCACAAACAACTCCTGTGAAACGAGCACGGCGAGCAAATGAAAGAGATGAAGAAGAGGAGGACCCTGAGGAGGAGGAGGAGGAAGAGGAGGAACCCGAGGGGGAAGAGGAGGAACCCGAGGGGGAAGAGGAGGAACCCGAGGAGGAAGAGGAGTCGTTGGAGGAGGAGGAAGACGATGTCATTTCGTCATCAACAAAAACTGGAAGTCAGAGGTCAAATCAAAGTACTCCAAAGTCAGGGCGGGTTAACACTCGTAACCAGGGTCGAAGGACTGTTCTGTACAACGATGACTCTGAGGATGAGGGGCCGACGACAGACCCGCTGAATCTAGGAATGTCGCGTTCTGGAAGGGTCCGTCGCATGACTGAACGTGCAAGGGTCAGCCATCTTATGGGCTGGACACATTGACATTTTCTGATCTTTACACAGACTAACTACAGCGATACTGCAGGGATTTAGTTTTTAGTACTGTCTTTTTGTGTTTTTTACTGTTGTTGTCATCTCCGAAACTTGATGTTCATGACTCTTCCTGGACTGTGGTGCTCTCTCTTCTCTGTGGCTTCCACAGAAACTACCATGCCATCAACTAATCAGCCACCTCTGCCTTATTCTGGTCTAGAGTGGTAAAGAGTCCACTTTCCTCCCCTCTTTCTGTGTTCATCCTCCTTTCCTCCTCCTGTTTGGCTTTGATTCTTTTGGTTTCTGGCTTCTTTCCCTCCAAGGAATCTATTCTGTCAGAAAGATGGTGCTGCTCTCCTCTCACGTTCTCCATCTTGCATTCTTTTCGTACCCTTGTTTACACAGGGGGTCATTGAGAACACTTAAGTTTGCCATGTAGTTCAACTGACTTGACTTTACTATTCAATCAGGTTATGCATTTACCTCTGTTCAATAATATAATCAACTTTGGTGCAGGTGCAAACTCTGAGATGCATTAACTACTTCCAGATCACTCATGGTAATCCTCATCCATTTGAGCACAGACACGAGGAGGATTATGGGAAACGTAGGAGAAAATACACTTCTCCCTTCTCGTTCAAATACACAAAAACACTTCAGACTGTTTTTACAGAATATATTTATATTTTTCCACTGTTGTATGATACACTTTGATTCATTAGTGATGAACATTAGTATGGATAATGTTTGCACATTTTATGTCGAGTATATGTGGCAGCTGATTGGTGGATGTGAGGTGATGTCTGAACCCTGGACTCTGACTGGTTCAGATATACTGTAAATTGAAGCTATCTGAAGAGCAACAGACTTGTTTGTTTTCTCACCTTTTTTATTTTACTTTTTGCAATGTTTTTTTTTTTCTACGCCATTATCATGAAAGCCTGAAAAGGCTGTTTTAAACAAGGAAGACAACAAGAAATCCTCTCTGAAAATCATCTCATGTGATCATGTAATCAATGGTATGTGTTTCACTGGTGTATTTTCAGGACGTAGCAGACAAAGCATTATAAATTGAAGAGATCATTAGTTGAATCTGAGTTTGGTTTGTGGTGTCAAAGGCTGTGTACAAAAATGATTTTTTTTAAAACATTGGTACATCTCTCCCTCCCCTCATCTTCTCCCTCCCCTCCCTCCCCTCATCTTCTCATCTTCTCCCTCCCTCCCTCCCCTCTTCTGCTGTTTATCCCTCTTTCTAGCTTTTGTTTTTCTCTCTTGCACTATTTTGGAAAGTTGGAAAGCACCCTCGCCATCCAACCCCTGAATTGCTTGTCCTCACCTGTTTGAAAGATGTTTCCCAGCCAATCAAGATACAGCATTAACCTCCTCCGGTTCTGTTTGTTTAGAAAGGGTTTTTTTTTTGTTTTTTTGTTTGTTTGTTTGTTTTTTGGGTTTTTTTTGTATCAGGGATCTGTTGTCATGTTGAGACAAAGCCTCTATCTGTTCAGTAACAATAATAGTGAAGATGGTCAAGGTGTTAGATGCCATTAACGTATGTGTCCTTTTTTTCTACACATTTTGGATTGTTTTTTATAATAAAGGTGTAAAACTGATTAGTCTCTATCTGATCTCTACCAGCCAAAAGGACATGAATGTAGATAAAACGATTATGTATTATTATATATTGTTTAATTTATTTATTATTGTTGTTTGTTGTTATTATTATTATTATTATTTTGAAATTATATTTATTTAAAAAAATGTATCAAATTTCAGTAGGCGCGTTAGCGTCTCTTTCATGTTTTGCCCGTGACATCACCGCGATCGCTGACCTGAGCGCATGACTGTGACATCACTCCAGTTGTTTGGAGAAGCCGGAAGTGAATACAGGAAAATTACACCAAACAGCGGGGGACAGTTAATGGTCCACACGAAGAGCTTGGCAGAGACTGGACTAAAAACTACTGCCGTCTAATCGTCACACTTCCTCAAGAAGCTCCAGCCAGCAGCAGAACCGGATTGTTATGTCCAACATGGAAAGTATCCTCGCGGACTGGAGTGGTCGGGCCCGAGATTCACTGTCGATGGGACCATAATCACATTTAATGAGAGCTATTTATGGGTTTAACTCCGTGTTAGCAACATTTTAGTATATACCAACAGGTCGGGTCACGTTATATAGCCGTTATATCAAACAACGCATTTGCGGGACTTCTTTTCTCGTCAGTGGATACCTCCAGAGATTGATTTAGAGAATGGATTTTAGTATGTAGCGTAGTGAAACGATTTAATCGGAAAGTTAAATAAGGGCGTGAGCTCCCTGTACTGTTTTTAATTGTGTCAGTGAGTCTATATAGTTAAAAGTGATTATTTTGGTAATTGCGTTATCAAAAACATCGTCAAATTCCGCCAGGTACGACCGTGACGTGGAATTACGTAATGTCGCCGCCAATGTGTTGTTTATCTGAACTCGGCCTGTCAAACTAGTTTGTTCAGTTTCGAGACGGTGTACATTGTTTGTTTATAATGTCATTGTTACAGTGTAGAGGGGTCTTCAATCTATTGAAGGTATCAGATAATAACACAAACACTGCGGTTCTTTTAAAAAAGCTTTCCTTGACGTGTGACTTCAGAGAATTTGTTCAACCTCAAGTTTGCAGCCAAAGAACTTCAGCGGAGTTCCAAGAAATGCGACAAAGAAGAGAAAGCGGAGAAGGCCAAGGTCAAGAAGGTAAACAAACAAACAAAATCAAAACATACTTTTCCATTGAATGGCATTTAGACACGCCATCCATTGAGATAAAGTAACTTTAGGCTGTAGCATCATCACCCAACACTTTTACATGAATGCTGGGGATTTCAGAGCTGCTTTATGAGTATTAAGTTTTGCATAGTAAAAAGTACTGATCAATTATACTTAAAAAAAAAAAAGTAGAAAGTTAACATATATTGTCAAGAATTATATTAATCTAAAAGGCAAAATATCTAGCTAAAAACTTACTTGAGTGAAAGTACAAAACTAACCACATTTAACTGTACTTAAGTGTTTAAAAGTAAATGTTGTTTTGAAATTGACAAGTCAGAGCAAGATATTCTCATTAATGTTAAACTTTGTAAAGCAAGCTGATCATCAATTCTGCCCACAATTAAGCTCATGCATTTTCTGCCATATGTAATGTATTGCTTTAAGTCAAAGACTGTGTTTTGGTGACCAGTGTCCTAATGATCCAGTGCTTATGTCTGTGTAACTTAGGCAGTCCAGAAGGGCAATATGGAGGTTGCCCGGATACATGCGGAAAACGCCATTCGCCAGAAGAACCAATCCGTGAACTTCCTCAGAATGAGCGCAAGAGTGGATGCGGTGGCTGCGCGAGTACAGACAGCAGTCACCATGAACAAGGTACACAAACTGCTTTTTTTTTCTTTTAAACTAGACATACCCAAGTAATTATCCAGTAGATTTAACAGTCAACTCTTGATTTTTATTCTCCAGGTCACCAAATCTATGGCTGGGGTGGTGAAGGGCATGGATGCAACCCTGAAGAGCATGAACCTTGAGAAGGTGGGAGGACGACGACGACTTTGTTCTTGAAGTATTTTCATTGAGCAGCTCATAAAAACAATTGCGGTAATCTGATTTGTCTAGATTTGACTGGCAGTGTTCTGATTTGTCAGATTTCAGCTCTAATGGATAAGTTTGAGCGTCAGTTTGAAACTCTGGATGTACAGACGGCTCAGATGGAGGACACAATGAGCAGCACCACAACACTCACTACACCACAGGTGATACATACACTCGCTTACTACAATGACCGCACTGTAGGCCAGATATACACTGACATAGTAGTTGTTTTGCCTTTTGTGCCACTGTGCTGTGTTTTAGGGTCAAGTCGATGCTCTGATGATGGAAATGGCGGATGAGGCCGGGTAAGAACATTTCAAATGCTGAGATTCATTTTTTTTAAGTAGATACTATAATGCACACACTACCATTCAAAAGTTACGTTTTTATTAAGGTTTTTGAAAAGTCTCTTATGCTCACTAAGGCTGTATTCATTTGATCAGAAATACAGTAAAAACCGTAATATTGTGAAATATTAAAATGTAGATTAATTGTTTTTTTATTTATTTTAAAATGTAATTTATTCCTGGGATGGCAAAGCTGAATTTTCAGCACCATTACTCCAGTCTTCAGTGTCAAATGGTCCTTCAGAAATCATTCTAATATGCTGATCTGGTGTTCAAGTAACATTTTTTTATATAAATGTTAAAAAAGGATATGCTACTTACTGTTTTTGTGGAAACCGAGATTTTTTTCTGAATTCTTTGAAGAAAAAAGTTCAAAAGAACAGCATTTTTTAAAATAGAAACCATTTGTAACATGGTAAATGTCCGTTTTTTGGTCTATTCAATGCATTTGCTCAATAGAAAAAAAAAAAAGTTAATTCCAAACTTTTGAACAGTAGTGTACAATTAATTACTACTACTACTACTACTAAATAATATATCAGACTATGATTCAATTATTTATTTAATAAGACAATTTAATCCGATAATAACTACCAATATTAAATTGATGAAATCTCTTTTGTAACTCAACCCAATTTAGGATAAAAACCAATGTCTGTACTTGTGTGTTTAGGCTGGACCTCAATATGGAGCTTCCTCAAGGTCAGACAGGATCAGTGGGAACCAGCGTAGCATCTGCAGAACAGGTATTATAACACACTCATACTTGAATATAGAAATACGGACAAACTCATGTCCGATATGTACTCTAATGGTTTTGAATTTGTCTTTGTTACTATAGGACGATCTCTCTCAGAGACTGGCCAAACTCAGAGACCAGGTTTAAAGAGAACCGGGTGTGTGTGAAAGAGAGAGATTGTGTATATGCGATTTTGTAAGAAACCTATCCCCCCTGGAAATATTGTCCTCATTGTTTATTTGTGTTTAGTTTTCTTTTTATGCAGTTGAGGATGGGTGTGCAGCTTTCATTGTCCACAATAACATGCAGGAAACTCAATTAGACAAAATTACAAATGTTACATGGTAACGCTGCTGTCATCTGGTTAGTTCTGGGGTCCTGCTCTGAACTCAGTCAGTAATAATTGAATTAAAGATTATTATACATTTCTTTGTAATAGGGCTCTTTTTATTTGCGTTCATGTTTTAATGCCTGCTTGTATTTCAAATACCTTATTAACCTACCACATTAACCTACACCAGTGTTGATATCAGACAAATGTTGAGGAAAATTGTGACTTCTGTTTCTTCCTGCTGCACACATGGTTTGCCTCTGCTTCCAAGGATTGTGGGAATTTGTCATTTAAAATGCATGTGATCAAGATGATGATTTGAATAAAGTCTCATCATTTTGTCCAAAGCAGTGAAAGTCTTATGTCTTTAGAGAAGCACTGATCTTTATGTTCACTTATTTTATTTTGGTTTATCAAAATAAATGCTTTTGGCAATGTATAAAACTCCAGCAGTGTGTGTGTGTGTGTGTGTGTGTGTGTGTGTCTGTCTTAAGAACTTGTGTTAGCAACCATGATTTCTCATGAGACATTGGCTCTGTGTTTGTCCTCTGGGAAGAGTTGTGTCACTCTGTGTTCTGTGTTTCTTTAATGATGAGGTAATTAACAAAAACATTGTTAACATTCATCTAGACATGGCACCATCCATCCATCCATCAGTCCCTAAAGCCTTTCCATCATTAACCATGAGATCATTCCTCAGTCCACTTTTGAAGCAGTAGTTATTAAATCTCTCGCTGTCCCTCTCTCCCTGTTCTGTCTATATCTTACGGTAAGCTGAGGTGATCGTCATAGTGACCACATTCCCAGGTGAGAAGTGTTTGCTGGTAACTCCCCTGACCTGCTGTCCCTCTGCACTTCACCACTGACTCCATGCGCTCCTGAGAAGTCTGAAGGGCCATGTTCTGCTGAAATCTAGCGAGTGTCAGTGGAATGTAATGGCACATGCAGTGACAAGGTCACTGGAGTAATGCCTTTGGGGATAAAATTTCGCCCAACTGCGGATGTCCATAACATTTTTTAACAAACTGTTATTGTTTTATATATTTAACTTTATATAAAAGTTGTAATGGCATGTACAGCGGGTAAAATAAGTATTGAACACGTCATCATTTTTCCCAGTGTAGGTGTTGGGACTGAACCAGCTAATATTAATTTCCACTGACTGTAGGGGCAGGATTGCTTTCTAATTACTGATAGATTTCAGCTGGTGACTTTACATGCCTTTTTGCACCTCCCTTTCTTCACGTGTTCAATACTTTTTCCCTGTGTCATTCCATTTTATTACACATAACTTAATTTCTGAAATTATTTGTTTTGTTTTATTTGTATGTATGGATTACTTTGGTTGTTACCGACATCTGGTGAAAATTTCAAGTCAACAGCACCTTTAGAAATATATTTACTCTTCTATTACTTATTTTTCCCGCTGTAAGTATAGGTGTGTTGTGTGTACAGTATGACGGGCCAGTCGGCTGCTGAGGGATCTCCCTGCTCTCATCGGCTCTCTGCACAAACTCAAGAGGACGAGCAGGACCGAGCAGAGAGTGTGCTCAGCAGGTCAGTGACTGTGCGTGTCTGTGTGGAGGCTTGTTTTTCCATCTCTGCAATGATAGTAAAACCATTGTGGTGACCTAGCTTGTGGTCCTCATGAAGGAAGTGTCATAATGGCACAAAACTGTTTCAAAAATCTACTTTTTTTTTACTTTATCAATACTCTATCAACAGCATCGTGTATATGCTGTCATTTACCTCAAAATTGAGCTGTTTGTAACATAAACTTTAAACCACTAACTTTACAATCTATACAAGGATATAATTTAAAGGGTTAGTTCACCCCAAAATGAAAAATCTGTCATTAATTACTCACCCTCATGTCGTTCCAAACCCGTAAGACCTCC
>NW_015537978.1:217403-220677 GCF_001515605.1 Sinocyclocheilus anshuiensis | reverse complement strand
TATGCATTGTGATACTCTCCAAAATGGCGGAAGACAGTAATTCGGGGGAGAAGAATTGTTAAATAAATTATATTATTTTTGTTTTGTTTGCGCATAAAAAGTATTCTCGTAGCTTCGCAAAACTGAAGTTGAGCCACTGATGTCACATGGACTGTTTTACCGATGACCTTACTACATTTCTGTCTGGGAACATTTCAGTTGCGTTGCTGTCTATGCAGGGTCTGAGAGCTCTCAGATTCCATCAAAAATATCTTAATTTGTGTTCCGAAGATGAACGAAGGTCTTATGGGTTTTGAACGACATGAGGGTGAGTAATTAATGACAGAATTTTCATTTTGGGGTGAACTAACCCTTTAAATATCTGACATAACTGAATATTTACATTATTATTATAAATTTTTACAATATTTACATAACTAAAAATAAATATTTATCTCATTAATTCATGACTAATTCATGTGATGTAACAAAACACTACCATTCCCACACACACACACACACACACACACACACACACATACACACACACAAATTGGTTCTTTAGCAGTTCTTTGTGGTAGTTGAGGTGCTATATTGCACTGCTCAGTGGTTCTTTGGCTTGTAATCATAGGGAACCAATTTAAGTGCTATATAGCACCTATAAAGAACCTGCAATGGTTCTTCAGCGGTTCTTTGGGGTGTTATATAGCACCATCTTCAAAGATATAGGTGCTATGTAGCACTTAAAGTGGCTCCCCTATGATTACGAGCCAAAGAACCACTTTTAGGTGCTATTTAGCACCATTTGTTTTTAAGAGTTGGGGTCAGTAAGATGTTTTTTTTTCCTGAAAGGAAGTCGTTTTTTATTCAGCATGGATAGTAAGCGTTACATTTGTCAGAAGTGATTTAATTTAATGTTACAAATTATTTCTACTTCAAATAAATGCTCTTCATTTCAATGTTCTATTTATTAAAGAATCTTGAAAAAATGTGAGACAGTTTCCACAAAAATATTAAGCAGATCAACTGTTATCAACATTGATAATAATAAGAAATGTTTTTTGAGCATCCAATCAGCATATTAGAATGATTAGATGAAATTACATTTTAAAATATCTTAAAATGGTTATTTTAAATTGTAATAATATTTCACAATATTACTGTATTTTTAAACTGAGAGACCTCTTTTAAAAACATTCAAAATCTTACTGCCCCCAAACTTTTTATTGGTAGTGTACATTACTGCTGTTTTCCTTTGTTTTAATGACTTTGAATAATATTTTCAAAATTTAGCCACACATGCTGTCAATATAGCCATATTTAACACAGTTCATTGAGTTCACCATGATAATATAAAATATGGTGTGAATAGGAATCCTCAGTATGCTGCAAATCAACTGTAAACACATTTCTTGCTTATATATTCTGTCTCCATCTTTACGTTATTCTCTCAGGTCTCAGTCTGCGTGTGATGACACCTCGTCTGAGCTGCAGCGAGTAGCTGCCCTAGAGCCTCAGGATGCACCGTCCAGAAACTCCTTTAGAGGACGAGGAGCCCTGTCCAGGTTCAGCATCCATACAAACATGCACATACACATTCTCACGTGTGTCTGGATAACAGCTTTCTCTCTTGTGTTGCCAGGTTGGTGAGTCTGGTGGTGACTCTGAGAGACTGGGCACACAGGAGTCTGATAGAGGAGGAGGAGAGACCCGATTCCTTTCTAGAGAGATTCCGGGGACCCGAAGTACGAGCTCCACCCAGTCGAAGGAGCAACAACCAACCAGACGCCAATGGAAACACTAAGGGCAACACAAAGTAATATTACAGTCGTGACACAGATACACTTTTGTTTATTTGTCTTTTTTTTTTAAATGGAATGACAAATGGACATTAAAAGTGAATAATCTGCATATAGTCAGAATAAATTTGATAACTAGCATTACAAATTTGTGTTGTTTCACAGGAAGCAATGGGAGACATTTATAGTTTCTCCCTCTGATGATATTTACTACTACTGGCTGTTCTTCATCGCTGCTGCTGTGCTTTATAACTGGGTACTGCTTGTGGCAAGGTGCGACTTTTCACCTAGTCGTTCTCCTTTACATATTCATCATTACCCTTTATTAATGTGCACTTAATAAACCATGAAGAGAGCACAGTCCCCTGTGTTGGAGTGTTTGTTTTCTGGCGTAACTAATTGCTACAATGTTGCAAGGCTCTTTTGTTACGCCTGTCAGCCTTACACAAACAGAACAGCCCTCTGAGACCCCTGCTTGACTAACTGTACAGATGTGTGTATGTGCTGGTTATCTATGTACAGTAGTTATGGTTCTCATGTTCTTTCTCCTTCTTCCTCTGTGTGTACAGAGCATGTTTTGATCAGCTGCAGACTGAGAATCCTGTTGTCTGGCTGGTGTTTGACTATTTGTGTGACTTTGTCTACATACTGGATTCATGTATGCGGCTAAGGACGGGTATATACACACATACTCAAAATTCCTGATTTATACCACACAATCCCAATAATTAGATTCATTTAGTAACTCATTACAGAAACATTATTTAGGAAATCAGGCTTCATATTATCATTGCAAAATCTTGTATTGCATTGCATTGGGCAGGAAATGTAATAAATTGCAGTTATACATTTGATCAGTTAATGCATTCACTGGGAATTGAACCCATAACCTTGGTGTTGCTAGCGCCATGCTCGGCTGTATGAGCTACAGGAATACAAGGAAAAATCAGTGCTGAACACAAATAAAATGCAGCTAACTCTATAAGTTGTATATATAAGTATATAACCTATTTTATTGGTTGTATAACTAATTGTGACTATTTTAAAATAATTAAAACTTTTAAAAGACAACCCTTCCCAAATCTTTTGTTTTTGACATCAAAGGCTGCGCATCAAATCAAAACGTTTAAAATCAGTATTTTGCCACTAGTTCACCTGTAAATTATGCTGCCTTCATGTGCTATTGGAAATACGCTATTTCCCACTTATGAAGTCATGATTACGAGCTTGTCGCATTCAAGTGCTTTGTTGTCAGAAATAATAAAATATAGCATCCCACTGGTTAACAATCATGTGAACATTCATCGCGCTATAGATAGTCTGGAATTTTGGTCAAATACATGCTTATTTCCAGTGTTGAGGGTAACGCATTACAAGTAATGCGAGTTACGTAATCAGATTACTTTTTTCAAGTAACTAGTAAGGCAACGCATTACTTTTTAATTTACAAGAGAATATCTGAGTTACTTTTTCAAATAAGTAACGCAAGTTACTTT
>NW_015537978.1:211680-217296 GCF_001515605.1 Sinocyclocheilus anshuiensis | reverse complement strand
AATATTTGCAGCATTTTACTGTTACTCGTAAGTGTAATTCATGTATTGTGAAACTGCAGCTTCATGCTAACGCAAGATAAATATGATCTGCATGCTTCTGACGCTTACACTTTTGGCACGTTTTTTTTCGCCAAATAGTAACGTAACGCATTACTTTCCATAAAAAGTAACTACGTACCGTAATTAGTTACTTGTTTATGGAGTAACGCAATATTGTAATGCGTTACTTTTAAAAGTAACTTTCCCAACACTGCTTATTTCACTGTTTATAAAACATACAATATGCTTTTAATGATTGTTCATATATAGCCTATAAATACACTACTTTAGTGACAAGCGATGTAGTTGTTGTGGAAAAAACTAATAAAGAATAGCATTGGCAGCAAGAATGGTTGTCCCCTCCACCATGTTTAAAGTTTAAGGCCCGCCCAACTCGGAAACTCTGGTATCAAAAGGATCTCCCAGTAGTAAATATGACTTGAGAGGCATTCACGTCTAATTTTCGAAACTTGTATTTGCGATAATTCCAATAGCATGTGAAGGCAGCATAAATGTGGCTAATAGTACAATATTTGACTCAGTGTTTGTTCCATGAGATAACACTTGTAATATTTTGTATGCATTTACAAAGTTGTCCATTTTCCTATTCAAGCAAAGTCATGTAAAACAAATTGCATTTTGTTGGGCTAGTTCATGTTTGGCATGAAATGAAGATTCATCCTATGGACATTTTTGTTTATTATTGTACAATAAAAATGACATGAGAGACAATTTATTGAAAATTTTGACTCAAACAACATTTGGACTTTCAGATGACCAACGTGCAGATAGATTTTTGTAGTCTTTGTGTTGTGGCATTGCCTCTTATAAAGCATTTGATGCCCTCCCAGGTTACCTGGAACAAGGACTTCTGGTGAAGGACTTGGCGAAACTCAGAGACAGCTACATTCATACCTTTCAGTTCAAACTGGACGTTATCTCCATCCTCCCCACAGACCTGGCGTACATCATCTTGGGTATCAACACACCACAGCTACGCTTCAACCGCCTCTTACGCTTCTCTCGTATGTTCGAGTTCTTTAATCGGACGGAGACAAGAACCAACTACCCAAACATCTTCCGCATCTGGAACTTGGTTCTCTACATTCTGGTTATCATCCACTGGAATGCCTGCATCTTCTATGCCATCTCGAAGTCTCTAGGTTTTGGGTCAGATCAGTGGGTTTATCCCAACATCTCATCCACAGAGGAAGGAGCTCTGAGGCGGAGCTACATATACTGCTTCTACTGGTCCACACTGACACTCACCACCATCGGTGAGATGCCACCACCCGTACGGGACGAGGAATATGTGTTTGTGGTGTTCGATTTTCTTGTTGGAGTCCTGATTTTTGCCACCATTGTGGGTAACGTGGGTTCCATGATTTCCAATATGAACGCCACACGGGCAGAGTTCCAGGCACGGATTGATGCTATTAAACATTACATGCACTTCCGCAAAGTCAGTCGCCATCTTGAGACACGTGTCATCAAATGGTTCGACTTCCTGTGGACGAATCAGAAAGCAGTGGATGAACAGGAAGTCTTAAAGAATCTTCCCGACAAGCTACGTGCAGAAATTGCTATCAATGTTCATTTATCTACTCTAAAGAAAGTGCGCATCTTTCAAGATTGTGAGGCCGGGCTGTTAGTAGAACTGGTTTTAAAGCTGCGCCCCCAAGTGTACAGTCCTGGCGACTACATCTGCCGAAAAGGAGACATTGGAAAAGAGATGTACATCATTAAAGAGGGAAAATTAGCAGTTGTTGCTGATGATGGAGTGACACAGTTTGCATTGCTAACGGCTGGGGGTTGCTTCGGCGAGATTAGCATTCTTAACATTCAGGGCAGTAAAATGGGAAACCGGCGGACAGCTAACATTTGCAGCATTGGCTACTCTGACCTCTTCTGCCTTTCAAAAGACGACCTTATGGAGGCCGTAACCGAATACCCAGATGCACAGAAGGTTCTGGAGGCACGTGGAAGGGAGATTCTGAGGAAGCAAGGGCTTCTGGATGAAAGCACCACACAGGGAGGGTTGCTCGTCATGGATACTGACGAGAAGGTTGAACGGCTGGAGAGCTCACTGGATGTTCTGCAAGCACGATTTGCACGGTTGCTCGGGGAGTTCACAGCCACTCAAAGCAGACTCAAGCAAAGAATCACAGCGCTTGAGAGACAGCTGTGTCACACAGGCCTTGGGCTTGTTTCAGATCAAGAGATGGACTCTGAGAGTAATGGTAACTCGCCACGAGCCAACTCGACTACATAGATGTGTGCATCCGCATCATGAAGATTGTGTGCCTCTATGTCACAGGATTTTATTTCTGCACACAAATTCACATTTACAGACATTTGCTTCTTCAAACACATTCCAACAGCCTCCAGCTTTTAGACTGGTTTTAGACTTGGTTTTTCCAAGTATTGCCTTTAATGTTTTTTTTTTTAAAGGACGACACCATATTTAATTTTCCTTAAAGGATTAGTTCACCCCAAAATGAAAATTCTGTCATTAATTACTCACCCTCATGTTGTTCCAAACCCGTAAGACCTTCGTTCATCTTCGGAACACAAATTAAGATATTTTTGATGAAATGTGAGAGTTCTCAGACCCTGCATAGACAGCAACGCAATTGAAATGTTCCCAGGTCCAGAAACGTAGCAAGGACATCAATAAAACAGTCCATGTGACATCAGTGGCTCAACTTCAATGGCTCGTATTCGCTACGAGAATACTTTTTGTGCGCAAAGAAAACAAAAATAACATAATTTATTTAACAATTCTTCTCCCCCGAGTTACGTCTTCCGCCATTTTGGAGAGTACCCAAGAGCGTAATCGACGTAATCAGCGTTGTTTACGTTCGGAGGAGAAAGCGCGTGCATGAACGTAAACTGCGTAATCAGTGTTGTTTACGCTTAGGGGAAAGCATGCGTATACATTGTGATACTCTCTAAAATGGCAGAAGACGTAACTCGGGGGAGAAGAGTTGTTGAATAAATTGTTATTTTTGTTTTCTTTGTGTTTAAAAAGTATTCTCGTAGCTTCGCAAAACTGAAGTTGAGCCACTGATGTCACATGGATTGTTTTATCGATGTCCTTGCTACGTTTCTGGACCTGGGAACATTTCAGTTGCATTGCTGTCTATGGGAGGGTCAGAGAGCTCTCACATTTCATCAAAAATATCTTCATTTGTGTTCCGAAGATGAACGAAGGTCTTACAAGTTTGGAACAACATGAGGGTGAGTAATTAATGACAGAATTTTCATTTTTGGGTGAACTATCCCTTTAAATGAAAATGAGGCTATGAGGGATGCTGTAGTGTAGTCCTTCAACATATATACCATCAGTGTTGTTATTGTTAACCAAAACTGTTAAATTAGTTATTTTCACTAATTGAAATGATGCTGAAATAAAATCCAAATTCATCCATCCATTCTCCAAACTATTATATGTAGGGTATTAAATTAAAACATGACATGAAAAACTTTATTATTATAACGCATTGAGCAAAACGTTTAATTGTTCTAACGGTATATTTATTGGATGCATGTTTTATTTAAAATGTTTCAAACTTCTGTTAGTTAGCCTATTTGTGGAAACTTTGTATTCATAACAAACTGTATTGCACATCCACCCCAGAGCCTTGTTTTCTTTGTTTTTGTTTTGTGAAAAAATGAAATATGGCGTCCTTACCCAAGACAAATGCTGTTGACAAGTCAAAATATGTACTGATAAACTGTCCTTGTAACATGTTGGGTTCATAAATATTCGCTTATCGCATGTGCACAATAATATATACAGAAAAATAACAAAATGTATATTCTTTATAATTACTGTGATCTGAATGTAAAAACCCTGTCTGCATCTCCGTGCTCAAATAAAGCTGACATGTTGTTGCCCAGCAGCAGTCGTCTCTGCTGTTATGACGGAATCCGATGAAGTAATGACGCCATCACTTTACGTCAGTCACGAACAGGACGCAGTTTCCGGTGCGCCATTTTAAGCTGTCTGGCGCAAGTTCCACTGGGAAGATGGCGGGTGAAACTGGTTGATTTTTTGCGGTTTGCCAAATTTGAGTTTTATGCCGATATCCGAAAGCCGTCGCTGCTGTTAATTGTGCTAAAAGCTCGGCGGTGTGTTGAAGCGCCGCGGGGGAGGAGGCGATGTCTGCCGAAGTTCTCAGGTAAGGCGCCCTGTGTTCTTTCTTTTCTTTTGTAACGTTACTAACGTACAAGCTGTGGTGTTTGTTAATATTTCTCGACAATAAATGTTTTAAATCCAGTCGCTGTTTGAATTAAATCCATGCTTAATCATTTGTATCTGAAGTAATGTTAGGTTTTGTGTAACGTTATTGCCTTAACAGCTTGTGACTTTATCAGCACCAGCTGAACAAAGAGTCGATGCTGAACTGAGGAAAAAAATTATGAACCCTGTTTAATTCATGATAAATATAAGCCTCATTCCTATCAGACTGAAGCCTGAGTATGCTTCTTTCTAAAGGAACCATCTGTGTTTGGCTATAGTTTGGTTTTGCAGGTTTATAAAGGGTTTTCAGTGTTTTAATACATAATGAGAGATTACAGCATGAGGATGTTGCCATAGAGATCAGCTGTCTTGTCTTTGCAGACCTGGGCCGGTGGCCGGTGGAGGCAGTAAGCTAGGTGAGCTGATCGGGAAGCTCCATGAGTATTTGGCAGCAGCCACGGAAGACAAGACTGAAGCTACTTTACCTGGACACTGGAATGGTGAGTACAGCGTGGAAGAGAAATTAGTCACAGTCACATCAGAAACTGAACCAAAAATAAACTCATTAATAGAGCAGTTATAGTGAAATTTGTCATTTCTAATTTACAGGAACCACGGCCAAAGAATACTTGGAGCAGCAGGCTTGTGCCCAGGTAGAGATTGTTTAGAGTGTGGCAGAAATGACATTTTTGTTGTCCAACCCAGAAGTTAGCATCACCCTGGTTCCTTTGACCAAAAGCCAATGGGATGTTTCCAGTGGGTTCTGAATAACTGCAGAAAATAAGCTTTGTGACAAACAAAACCTTTTGCTCATCAAGATAATCTTCACAAATGAACACAACTTTTATGAATTTTGAAGCCTAAATGTAAACGGCAGAAGTAAAAATAACTAACTAAAAATAACTAAAAACTCAAACAACTTAAAGGCACAATATGTAAGATTTTTTTATTAAAATATCAAAAAAACACTAGAACAGTTTTATTTATTTTGCTGACTTGTGTACTTGCATTATCCCAAATGTTTCGAAGAATGTTTAAATCCAGAGAAATAAGCAATTTTAACTAGTGACACGGACCGTGTCTATGGTGTCATTGTGTCGCCTGCCAATGACGTCATAAGCCGTCGATTTCCGGTTTTGTTTTGTAGAAAACATGGAAACACCAAAGACACTTTAATATGTTGTGCATTTTATTAGACCGGTGACGACTGCACAGTAGCATAATAACAGAACTTTCACTTGATGTATGTATGATAAAACAGCGCTGCTTACTTCCGCTGCTTTCCGGAAGGAGCGGAAGCGGTCGACTGTGGCATAATAAAAGCTCCGCTG
>NW_015537978.1:188532-211660 GCF_001515605.1 Sinocyclocheilus anshuiensis | reverse complement strand
AATGTTATTTTTAGCAGCATCATATGACCCCTTTAATAAATCTTTAATACATTAGCTCATCCATGAACATGATTTCTGCCCGAGTCCCATCGGATTGCTTCGGCTGTGGGGATGGAGACGACAACTCCCATGATTCCACACTCAGTCATGGGGTCATCTAACTACGCCTTTGTTTCTTTGTTTGTTTTGAATACGTGCCCTCTAGTGGCAAAAAATTACATATTGTGCCTTTAAATGTTGCCACCAACTCTTTCAGTTTTTATTTAAAATTTACAAGTTGGAGATTTTGGAAAGCTGAGAATAGTTTGCAAGAATATGAGTATAAACACAGTGAGGCTGTAAAAAAGGACTTGTGAGTAGATTGTATTCTTGTTCAGTGTGATGCCGTTTTATGTACCTGACAACTTATGTAGTCACATTTAACAACCGTCTTTTTCAAGACATGTAAAGTCTATAACAATCACAAGTGCGGTATTACTGATGTATTTGATGTCATAGAATAACATGGAAAATATCTTGAGATATGTTAACCACAGACATTATTTGTAGCATTTAACTACAATTGAATAATAAAAAAAAACGCTTAGTTTGGGACGATAGAACTGGAAGTAAAAAAATGGGTTCTAGAACTCGTTCCTGCATAGATTTAGACTTTTCAACGTAATTGTCATTGTATATAGCTGAAATGGATTTTTCTTTTTTGCTCTATTCATCAGATTTCAAGAGATTTGTTTGTTTACAATACTTTCTTTTCTTTTCAGTCCAGTGGCCCCTCAGAAGTGGGAATGCTGTCATCTCGTTCGAGAAGGTTTGACTTAAATAATGATGAGATGCATCTGGAAACCCTTTGTGCTCTGACAGAATGAACTCATTTGTAAATCGTTACTTTTACAGGAAACCGGCTGTTGTCACCAAACACAGCGGGATGAACGAGTCGGACACTTCGTCTGAGAGTGGATCAGAAGATGTAATGTCTGTGCACTCCAGCGACCCAGACACCAACGTCCTGCCAAAAGGTGCCACTTCCATTCTCTTTCATTTGGCTGATTCAGATGATCATGCCCATGTCATTAAGTTTTTATGTTATGGTTTCTGTTATTGAATACATTAAGGGAATACAAATTGGTTTTGATCCCCATTATTATCTGACACAGGAACGGTGTTTGTGTTGCCGGAGCCGGTGGGTAATGAAACTCGTGATGATTTCCGTGGTCCAGAATTCCGTAGTAGACGCATTCACAATCAGCACAGAGATGGTGGTGACAGACGCAGAGGTAAGAGATGAGCATAAAGATGAGCATAAGCTTTCATCAGAATCAACTTTATTCGCCAAGTGTGCGCAAACACACAAGGAATTTGTTGTGGTTTTTAAGAAGCTCTTGGTACATACATGCATGCATACATACATACATACATACATACATATATACATATCTGACATGAGAACAGAAATATTTAAATAAGACTTAACAATAAATAATAATTTGTATGAATCTGAAACAGAAGTTTTATGTACAGATTTGTGCATTATTTACTCTGTATATATACAGCTGTATAAAAAATATGCATATGTATTTACATAGTACTTGAGAGAGAGGCAATAATTAGAGATGGAGAATGAATTACAGGCATGAATTACAGAACACAGGTAATAATTCCTGTGTTAGCTGTTTAGGCTGGAGATGGCATGGGGAAAAAAACAGTTTTTATGCCTAGATGTTCTAGTGCGCTCATCCAGATCAGTAGCTGCAGCCTCAAAAACACTCCAATCAGTAAGTTCGAAGCAGGCCTGTAAATCCTGCTCTGCTTCAGCAGTCCATCTTTTTACAGTTTTCACTACAGGCTTAGCAGATTTGAGTTTCTGCCTGTAGGCTGGTAGAAGATGAACCAAACAGTGATCATAGAGTCCCAGCGCTGCTCGGGGGACAGAGTGGTATGCATCCTTTAAAACATTGTGTAGCAGTGGTCCAGTATATTGCTGTCTCTGGTGGGGCACGTGATGTGCTGTCTATATTTAGGCAGTTCACGGGCGAGATTAGCTTTATTAAAATCTCCGAGAATGATAATGAAAGACTATTTTAGAGTAAAAGAATAACGCTGCTCTGTGTGTGTAATTTAATCGGCCAACAGTTCTAGTGCCGCGCTTACACGCGCATCAGGAGGAATGTACGCACTCACCAGAATAAACGAGGAAAACTCCCGCGGCGAATAAAAAGGCTTACAGTTAATAAAGAGAGCTTCCAAGTTTGGGCAGCACATCTTCTTTAAAACTGTCACGTCTGTACACCAGCCTTTATTGATATAAAAACATAATCCACCACCTCTCGTTTTCCCCGACGACTCGGTGACACTGTCCGCTCTGAACAGCTGGAAGCCCGTTAGATGAAGCGCGCTGTCCGGGATGGCTCCGTTCAGCCAGGTTTCCGTGAAGCAGAGTGCAGCGGAGTTGAAAAAGTCCTTGTTTGTGCGGGTGAGGAGTTGTAGTTTGTCTGATTTATTTGCAAGGGAGCGGAGATTCGCCAGATGAATACTCGGAAGCGGAGTCCTAAAACCGCGCTGACGGAGTTTCACGAGCGCGCCAGCGCGCTTTCCTCGCGTGCGTCGCCTGGAGCGCTTGTATAGGAACGCAGCTCCTCCGACTAAAATGTCCAGTAAAACGTCTGAATGTTCAAACGTCGGCAAAAAGTTATCAGCTTCACTAGAAACGAACTCTTGGACATAGTGAAGCTGATCCGAAAAATTTTGCTTAAGACAGGACAAACAAACGAAAACAGTAAAAGTACCAAGGAGCAACAAACCGAGGCGGCCATGGCTGCGCCATCTTTATGCATTTTTTTTTATGCATGTTTCATTAGAGCTGGTTGATATGATATATTGTTGCGATGATATAAAGTGTGTATTGATAGCGATTTTGCCATATTGTGGTTTGTAAATATGTCTAATGCAAGACTGCTTAAAGTTATTGACAGTGTGGGTGTGTTTGATGATTAGAGTTAAGTATAATAACCCGGACACACATCTGAAACATGCACTGAAAGTAGGGCTGGACGATATGGCCCAAATTTATATCACGATATATTTCTTAATTTCGGTCGATAAAATGAAGTCGAGGATTTAAAAAAATCGAATAGTCGAATAAAATTGACAAATCGCGACAGCCCTAATAAGGATCGATGTATATTTCATTCATACAGTGAAGACTGTGCAGTGTTTTATTTTACATTAACAAAGGTTTAATAAATTAAAATGGTGATTTTAAATAGGGTTATCGTGAAATAAAACTACTTGATTTATGATTTTGATTTTGGTTTAATCGCCAACCTCTATCTTTGATTAAAGTGTCCTTTTATTTAACTAAAATTTCCAAACTGATGGTGATACTTTTGTTAATTAAAAGTGTTCCCAGAAATAAAATATTGATAATGGCCACCTCAAATCCTGTCTGAGATGTTCCCAAGCACCCAGTCAGTTTGTAGCAAGAATGAAACAAAGCATGCAGTGTCCAGAAAAGGCTTATCAGTTAACCTTGAAACCTTGTCTTATGCAGAATATTATTTTTTTTTCAGTACAGAATTCAGAATGTTCTCTGTGGATCTCCATTAACAGTGTGTAACCTTCATGTTGCAGCTGAAGTGTGTGAAAGGACACTTGTAGCTGTGCGTGTCAGGGTGTAGGGGTACTCATTTGTGTTTGTGTGTTAGGAGGATATGAGATGGAGAGGGTGAACTGCACAGCGTGTGGTCAGCAGGTGAATCATTTCCAACGTGACTCCATCTACAGGCATCCTATGCTCAATGTCCTCATCTGCAAGGTATGTGTCTGTGCATTAATTGTGTTTGTGTATGTAAATGTAAAGTAGAAATGTAAACCGAAAAGAAGAGTTTTTTTTTCATGCCTGCATTATGTAGTAAGTTGCATGATTTAGTGACAAGTAGTTAATCCTTCTTTAGAGTTTTATATGGATTTGTTTGCTTTCTTGTAGAATTGTTTTAAGTATTATATGAGCGATGACATCAGCAAAGATTCAGAGGGGATGGACGAGCAATGCAGGTACATGGAGTGAGTGAGTGTGTGTGTGACAGTTCGGTGAAATGGTGTTCATTACACTGGATGTATTTGAAAGAGTATTTTGTTAAAAAGTTGAGCTGCTTTTCTCACTTTTGTCTAGAGTGAATATTATGTAGCTGATTAAAAATATAATATAAATGGATCTTATTAATGTATGTCATGACCAAACTTGTGCAGGTGAATAACACAAAGAAAAGTTTGATTTATAAAATTATACATTTATGTATTGACATTATTTTCTTCTTAGGCAACATAAATTAAATTCAATATGATAAATGCCACCATGGTTGTTCCTGTTTTAAACAAAAATGCTTTACAAATTAAATCTAATGTAACCATAATTAAAGCGCCATGCAAAAAGGTGATTTTAAAATAGGCATTATTAAGTTGGCTTGAGAAAGCCAACTTACGGATCTACTATTTAAACATATTATTATTCTTCTGAGCCAAAATGTAAACACTATCTCCTCCTAGAGCAGGGGTCGGGAAACCTATGGCTTGTGAACCACACCTGGCTCTTTGACAAAAATCATGTGGCTCGCCAGGTCTCTCACCCTTTACTAACAAATGATCTATTACACAAATTATACATCACTAGAGATCAGCAATTCATTGGTTGTAGAGACTACATAAGCTGATAAAAGGTTTAAAATAATAATACATTTTTTGTACCGAAAAGCGCGCGTTCAGTGCTGTTCGCGAGAGTCACGACAGCAAACTGATAACGTAGAGCTAATAAACTCATATTCAAGCTGCTACATAGCTTGTTTGTGGTAATAGCGAAAAGAAAGACTTTTTTTAAACAGCAGAAAAAGTTTAAATGTAAAAAAGTGACAGGACTGAAACATATACTTTGTTTTATAGAAGATGGTGTTCTCCTGTGCCAAGAGCCAGTATGAAACATTTAGCCGGTTACTTTCACTTTTTCCGCGCAGCTTTCAGCAGGTGGGACTGTTAGCATTATTAATAAAGGAACGTGAATGAATGAGACCGTAAAGAGCGGGACATTCTTGAAGGCAGACAGTATTAAAAACTCAAAGCCACGAAACGGAACTTAATCCGCTTCTGAATGCATGTTTTCTGCGCGCGAGGTTCGAGTGGAACACGGAGAAGCATAGACGTCTTTGGTGGCACGCCTAAAATGGTCAAAACACGGAGTGTCAAAATGCCTGCACTGGTGTGTATTCATATAAATACGGTCAACATGCACCGTGCATTATTCTTCTCTCTCTCTCTCGAATAATTAAAAAAAAACATCGACCCGGCTAGAACAAGCGGAGTGATGCAAAATTGTGAAAGGGCGTTCCTGTAGCGATACCAGTACAATATTTCATGGTTCTCAACCAATCACATTCGAGAACCAGAACGAACTGTTATATATATATATATAGAGGCTCTTTTGGAAAAATGCATTAACCAAAAATAAAAAAATTGGCTCTTTGGTCAAAAAAGGTTCCCGACCCCTGTCCTAGAGCTACAACCACCAAACTCGGGTCAGACCTTCAGACTGGTCTGACTCTGTGTGCTATATCTTTTCTAACTGATCCGACTTATGGTTTTAGTAAACCAGACAATCAAAACCACCTAAAATCTCATAGACTTTCATTGAGGGTGTGAAAACATTTATACAATGAGACTTATGGTGTTTTTAAGCTGTCTATTGCCATAGCAAAGCTTAAAAACTCCCTACTGAAAAAAACTGCTAAAACCAGCCTAAGCTGATTGGCTGGTCTCCCAGGCTTGTTTTAAAGTGGTTTTGGCAACTTTTTAGCTGGTCAGGCTGATCTTAGCTGGTCAAGCTGTGAGACCTGCTAAAAGACCAACCAATCTTAACCCAGATATTTTCAACTTAAACCAGCTAAGACTATACAACCAGCCTAAGCTGGTTTTTAGCAGAGTTTTTTACTGAATCAACTGGGTTTAGCTGGTTTTAACTGTATTACCATAGAAACATGCAAACAACATGCTAGTAACATGCTAATCATGCTAGAAACATGCTAGTAACTTAATAATGCTAACAACATGCTAGTAACATGCTAATCATGCTAGCAAACATGCTAGTAACTTGCTAATCATGCTAGAAACTTGATAATCATGCTAACATATTAGTAGCTTGCTAATCATGTTAGAAACATGATAGCAACATGCTAGTAACATGCTAATCATGCTAGCAACATGCTAATCACGCTAGCAAGATGCTATTAACATGTTAACCATGTTAGAAACATGCTAGCAACTTGTTAATCATGTTAGAATCATGTTAGCAACATGCTGTTAACATGTTAATCATGCTATTAACATGCTAATCATGCTAGAATCATGTTAACAACATGTTAGTAACATGCTAACTATGATAGCAAAATGCTAGTAACTTGCTAATCATGTTAGAATCATGCTAGCAACATGCTGTTAACATGTTAATCATGTTAGTAACTTGTTAATCATGCTAGAATCATGCTAGCGACATGCTATTAACATGTTAATCATGCTAGAATCATGTTAACAACATGCTAGTAACATGTTAACTAGCATAATGCTAGTAACATGCTAATCATGCTAGAATCATGCTAGCAAACTTGTTAGTAACTTTGCTAATCATGTTAACAACATACTAGTAATTTACTTGCTAATAATGCTAACACCATGCTAGTAACATGCTAACCATGTTAACAACATGCTATTAACTTGTTAATCATGTTAACAACATGCTAGTAACTTGCTAATCATGCTAGAAACATGCTAGCAACTTGCTAAACATGTTATAAACATGCTAGCATTATGCTAGTAACATGTTAATCATGTTAAAATCATGCGAGTAACATGTTAATCATGCTAGAATAATGCAAGCAGCATGCTAGTAACTTGCTAATCATGTTAGAAACATGCTAGCATTATGCTAATCATGTTAGAATCATGTTAGTAACATGCTAATCATGCTAGCAACATGTTAGTAACTTGCTAATCCTGTTAACAATATACTAGTAATTTACTTGCTAATAATGCTAACACCATGCTAGTAACATGCTAACCATGCTAACAACATGCTATTAACTTGTTAATCATGTTAACAACATGCTAGTAACTTGCTAAACATGCTAGTAACTTGTTAATCATGCTAGAAACATGCTAGCAACTTGTTAAACATGTTATAAACATGCTAGCATTATGCTAGTAACATGTTAATCATGTTAAAATCATGCTAGAATAATGCTAGCAGCATGCTAGTAACTTGCTAATCATGTTGACAACATGTTAGTAACTTGCTAATCATGCTAACAACATGTTAGTAACATGCTGGAAACATGCTAGTAACTTGCTACTAATGCTAACAAAATGGTAACACTATGCTAGTAACGTTAATTATGTTAACAACATGCTAATAACATGCTAATCATGTTAGAAACATGCTAGTAACTTGCTAATCATGCTAACAAAATGTTAACACCATGCTAGTAACTTGCTCAACATGCTAGTAACTTGCTAATCATGCTAGAAACATGCTAGCAACTTTTGCTAAACATGCTTGCATCATGCTAGTAAACATGCTAATAATGCTAGAATCATGATAGTAACATGCTAATCATGATAGAATCATGTTTGCAACATGCTAGTAACTTGCTAATCATGCTAACAACATGTTAACCATGTTAGAAACATGCTAGTAACATTCTAATCATGCTAGCAACATGCTAAAAACATGTTAGCAACATGCTAGTCATGCTAGAAACAGCCTAGCAACCACCCCAGGTACCCTAGCATCTATTTTCTGATAGACTGTATTGCCTTGAAAACATTCAAACTTTAATTTTGAAAACTATTTTAACTGTCAAACTACTTCAAACTGAAAACTTTCAGACTGCAAGCTTTTAAAACTACTTCAAACTTTCTGGCTAGGCTTTTTCAAGCCAACTTAAAGTTTGTCAAACTTTACTCATCTAGTTTTCTTTTTGCTAATTTTTTTTTCCTTTTAATTTTGGGTGAAATGCATTTCTCAATAGGTTTTAAGAGATTAACCGCTGAAAATGGCAGCCTAAAAGTCACTAAGCAGATCATACATGCATATTGGTGGAAAACTGTGTGGTATCATCTCACAGTTGATAGGGTCTACTTTGTATCTACTTGTTTGGTGGTCTGTAAAATAAGTTATCTAATTCCCTGTTCATTCAGGTGGTGTGCAGAAGGAGGCAGCCTAATTGGCTGTGATTACTGCAGTAACGCCTTCTGTAAGAAATGTGTTCTGCGTAATCTGGGGAGGAAGGAGCTGTCCACCATCCTGGAGGAAGAGAGGAAGTGGTACTGTTATGTGTGCAGTCCCGAGCCATTGGTGGAGCTGGTTTTGGCCTGTGATGCGGTTCTAGAGAACCTGGAGCAGGCTCAGAAACGAGCCTCGGGCAGGGCTAATAAGGGTGGTCGTGGTGCGGCCTATTTGATGGGGCCAGGAGGCGGCCCAGTGCCCTCTGCAGGCCTTTACCAGCGAATGCAGCGGTTTGTAGATGTTACCACATCTCTGAACCATTCCTTCAAGGCAGTTGTTCAAAGCGAAAGAGAGGAGGAAGGAAACCAAGAAGAGAGAATTGGGCAGCTAAGGATGTTCCGCACTGTGCTGGATGATCTGCAAGCCGCCAACAGTGCATTACAGGTAATTCCAGCCTTAAATCACGCTTTTACTAGTTAAGCTGTAAGAATGATGGGTGCTTTAACTAACCATTACATTTCAATTATGGATGCACCAATAAGCTGGTAATCATTGTTTCATTAAGACGGTTAACCAAAAAAAATCAAATTTAGTTTTAACAAGTTAAAAACAAAACACAAAAACTAAAATGAATCATTTTAAATGTTAGTAAAAATGAATTCAGGCATCTTAACATTATAATGTACAGTATGATAAACACATTCAATTTGAGATGAATACAGATTACATTTAAGTGTCAATTAAATAATAATAAATTATTAGTGTTTAAAAATGAACTTCAACTGAGCGTAGGTAATTAAGTGTAAAAATAGGAAAATGAGCCTGCACGATAATAAATAAATTATCAAATATTCAATATAATTAATATATAAAATATATATTTTATATAATGATTATAATAATGTTTTTACAAGAAGTCTCTTAAGCTCACCAAGGTTGCAATAATTTGATGAAAAATATGGTGAAAACAATATTGTTAATTAAAAAAAATAACTAATTTAAATATTTATTCCTGTGATGGCAAAGCTAAATTATCAGCAGTCATTACTTCAGTCTTCAGTGTTGCATGATCCTTCAGAAATCATTTTAATATGCTTATATGTTGCTTAGAAAACATTTTGGTAACACTTTCTATGAAGCCCATATTTATAACACATTATAAGGGTATTCTTAAGACATTATAATGAACGCATAATGCATTATAAAAGACCTTATAATATGTTATATCATCTTATAAATAATCATAACAACAATTATAGTACATTATAATGCTTATGCATTTGTGGTTATAAGTTTTAAGATTATGATTATTTATAACACACAATGAACACCATATAAAATCTATTTTTACATTTATAATGGACTATCTTGACATTGTTTATTTAAGATCTGCACAGTATCTTACTACATCTTGTAAGTGGTTAGGTGTGGAGTGTTATTTGAGTGTTCCCTGTGAGGCTAATATTAATTGTGATGTGAGCTAGTTAATCATTTCAACTGAAAAAAAAAATGCAATGTTTATATGTTAGGTTACATTTTATTTTGATGGTCCCCCTAGTCTATTGACTATAAGCAACTTTGCAACTACATGTCAATTAACTCTCAAATAAGTAAATATTATAGTACATTAAAACTGTTCTTATGAATATTCATAAGATGATATAACATATTATAAGGGCTTTTATAATGCATTATGCATTCATTATAATGCCTTACGAATACCCTTATAATGTAGTATAAATATGGGATTCATAGAAAGTGTTACGAACATTTCTTCTTATTATCCCAGTTAAAAACAATTGTACTGCTAAATATTGTTGTGGGAACTGTGATAGATTTTTGTTACAGTTTGTTCACATGAATGTATTACAGCATTGTCTAATTCGTAATTGCAGGAAGCCCTGGACCATGAGCTGACTGGGTCCAAACGTGGCTGTGGAGAAACACATAAGCCAAAAGGGAGGGCCAGAAAAAAGAAGAGAATGTCATCACAGAGCCTAGGACTCACTAAAAAGCTGGTGGTTAAACTCACTCCTGTACCGGTCAGCCCACAACCCATCAGCAGAACGTGTCTTTCCATTCATCCATCACCTGAGAGACAAACGATGAACAGTGAGGTGACAGATGGAGCACTGGAAGAAAGAGAGACAATGGTGGAAATAGAGAAGGGGATGGAAATGGAGGAAATGACCGAGACAGGAGAAGATGTGGAAAATTGTGTTAATAATGATGAGGAAGAGGAGGATGAGGACCAAACTGACCCCAAAAATGTGTCTTTATCAGAGGAGAATAAACGTTCTCCACGTGTGAAAACCACACCACGTCGTCGGCGGACGAACCCGAGCACCACAGCTGAGCACGCCGGTTCAGCTGAGGATGACTCTGATTCTGACGAGGTGCCTGAAGTGCTGCTCCAGACCGCCGCTGCCATGGCAAACAGCGAGGAAGAGGGTTTGGTAGGTAGCAGTTGGGATGGGGACGGGGACGAGGACGAGGTAAACCAGCAAGTCAGAAAGCAGCGTCTCTTTGGACTGGTAAAAACGACACCTCCGGACAGAGGCTCTCGTAAGCGGAATCTCAAAGAGAGATCCTCATCGTCCTCATCATCCTCCTCTGCGTCTTCAAGGAGGGGCTCCCAGGAACAGGGGTCAGTGGTCAGAATGACCAGGGGAAGGGCCCGCAAAGTTGCCAGGGTGACGGGACAGAGCGGGAGTTCGTCAAGTGAGGTGGGAGGACAGGATCTGGAGAGTGGGCCGAGCAGCGACTCTGACGATCAGAGGATCAAGCCGCTGACAGAGGACGTCACGTTGCTGGGCTCTGGAAATTTCCAGCAGTCTTCCGGTGAGTTTGGTGCAAAAAGCCAACACTGACCATTATTCTCTTCATATAGTAAGACCGGTAGAATGTTATTATGATGTACTGCAATGTATTACAGTGTTTTTCATATTTCAGAAACAAAACTGGTGTTAATCCTTCATTCTCTCCGTCTGTCTCTAGGTGATGAGATAGACATCCAGCCAGGTCCGTCTTTGTCTGTGGAGGACGATGATTTAGAAAATAGGTACGATTCTGTCTACATCAGGGCCACACACACTTTCCCATCACAGGCCTTCTCCACTGGACTCCAGCTGTCCCAAACTCACTACAGCGAGAGCTTCGATCCAAACCTCATTTAAAAGCACGCAAGCATCCCGTACATCCACACGCACCGCCGCTAGGCAGTGCTTTTAAACATGTCTCACTCAAACACACTTTTTTTGCTCGATCAATACTGTCCGATTTTTATTTCCCCACAGTTTCTTCCGCACGCAGTAGAGAGAATCTGTAACCGTAGGCACACATCGCCGCCCATCAGTGGTGAAGCTTTGAGACCTCACTGTCTAATGGAAGTCAGTGAATCAACTCTGGAGAAGCTCCTGTGTTTGAATTCCACTTCACTGACACAGACCATTGCATGTCTTAGGCAGTATTTCTGCTAGCCACACTCTTCCTCTTTACTGTCTGCTGCTAATAAAGCTTTTAAGAGAGTAGAACGAGTCTAAACCTCTTTGCTCGGATCTGATGGATCCTGTGTTCAGAAAGACAGACAACTTCTTGTGTGTTTGTGTTTTAGGGCTCAGCTTCCGGGTTCTCGTGCTGTAATGTTTTCGGTCAGTCAGAACAAAGGCTGTGTGGTTTGCTAACGGTAGGTGTTACAGTAGCTTCACATAATACTTTTGTTATTGGCAGTGAAATGTGGAATTCAAGTGAACAAACGTGTCTTAGATTGCAGATAGAGATGCAGTAGTACAGTATTAGGGTTTGTTGAACGCAGCTGTGTTTGTTCTTTTTCAGGAGATTAATTCCTCGACAGCCGAATTTTCTACGTTTAAGGTGCTTAAGCTGAAGATGCATTTGTATCGGTCTAAACTGCATTTGTTAACGTTTTTGCACTTAGTTACTTGCGTGTTTTTATTGGTTCATTATTTCATTTTCACATCTTTTGCACAGTATACATGTCCTCGTGAATTGGCGAGAAGGTCAAAAGTTCATCCCGTTTTAGCAGAAAGTGATGGATGTTAGGAATTGGAAATGTGAAGGACAGGGAAACTTGGTTGGTTTTTGAGTTGGTGCTTCAAGACGGTAGCTTAGATCGGAGCCATGGCCCAGCAGTTGGTGAATGCGCTCTGACACACTGAGTAATGGTGCACACTCACGCAGTGTACATTTAAGGCTGACTTTTTTTTTTCTTAAATATTTATATAAATAAAAATGGTTAAAAGGCTGAATAAACGCTAATGAGCAATGATTGCTTTGGTGGAGCTGGCTTTTTGTGTTAGAATGTTCACGGGGCAGCAGCAGGTGGCAGTGATGATGCTCTTTCAGACTCAACATGCAGTTTGTAAGTGTTTGTGTAGTCAGTTGTTAAAAGCACTGTGTTTTGAGGATAAAGAGTGTAGTCTTCACCCTCACATGAGAGGTTTCTGTGTGTTATTTGCATGGTTTTTACCGAGAGGCAATAAACACTTATTTATTGTTTCTCTTGTTCTCTGTTTCTCTGTTTTTTCCCCCCGTTTCGTCTCTTTTTCTGTAGCTTAACAGGGTTCCCACGCATCTTGGAAAACCTGGAATTTTGTAATGCGATTTTCCAGTAATGGATAAGTCATGGGAAATGTACCCAACTGTCCTGGAAATTGTGTTTACTGTAACCTTTTAATCAAACTGGTTCGCCGTATTGACAACGTTTTTGTAAAATGAAGAAATCCTTGGACCGATCGGGACTCGGAACTGCGGTCAGTTCTCATGTATTCTGTCATGAATGACGTCGCAGAATCATATCGTTTTGTTTTATCATCTGCGTTTGCCTGTGTATTGTCATGAGCAGGTCCACGTCATAGTCTGCACACTCACTGTCATTTCTGTTCTTCGCTCCGATTTCACGCATTGATATCAAGTGATGTTGACATCACACACATTGCAAAAGATTATTAGTATTACTTCCCAAAGGTTGGTTACCTTGTCCAGCTTATTAGAGTGGACAGTTTGAATCTCCCGGAAGCTTCTCTGGTAGCACAAATGAATGACTAGTTCACATTAACTGTGCATTTAGAACCATGCCAGTAACCACAGTACCTCATATCACCTGTAATTTCTTTTCATGTTTGATTAAAATAATTTTCTCGGTTAAACAGCAGAATCGGAAGCTGTGGCCAGCAGTCGATCACCACAGAAAATGACTTGACTCCTCTCCATAACCACAACACTTACAAATTGCATGAGACTGGTGCTATCGAATCAGAATATGAAATTCTGATTAATATCTTTTGTGTTTGTGTTTAGTGTATATAAGCTCAGTCAATTCCTGAACCTTGAACTTAATTCAAATGACAAACGGTTTTTACTGGAGAATTAATGTAAAATCAACTTTCTGCTTTTAAAAGCTCATACCTATTAGACTTCCATTGTAAGTGCAGAACTTTATTTAGTTTTATTTTTTTTTCAATTTTGAAAACCAATGGACAAGTCAGCTTCATTTTCTGTGGCGAACAACAGCAGGCCACAGATGTATTTCTCAAATATTAAAGATGTTGGTCAAATAAAATGCCTTGAAGAAATGGAAAGTAATGTCTTGGACAGAGTGGGAACCCTGTCTAACCTTAATTAACATAAATTAACCCCTGCCATTTTTCACCCGTCTTTAAAAGTGTCCTTTTCTGTTTGTTGTCCTTTTCTTTACTGTCTTGTGGAATCCTCTCATGCTCATTGGATTTCAAAAAGCCTAAAGCTTGAGTATTTATTGCATGCTAATGTTCTTTGTTTGGAAGTATTTATTATTGTTGTTTTACTGAAGCGTTTTACGCAGAAACATCATTTTCATCAAAAAGAAGCATGCATGATTTTGCATCTCAGAAGAGGGAATGTAAATAACTGTGTGAGAACTGTATAAGAATTGAAGCTGTAATAAAAGTTTATACCCCAGACACAACAGCCTCTGTGCATTTTGTATATATATTTATATATCTTTTTTTTTTGGGCTGGTGCATTTAGTTTGAAATATACAGAGGTGCTAAGTTCAAATGTCTGCCTACACCAGAGCCTCATATGTTTTTTTTTTTGTTTACATTTCACTCAGTAATAAGGTTTTTTTTTTTTTTTGGTAATAATTTGCAAACTTAACTGACCACTTAACAGTCCATTGGATCTTTTACACTGCCCAATAACCTGTTATGTTAATTTATATTTTATATATGCAGTTATATTTACATTCATGGTTGGTATGGAAATTTAGAATTGAAATGTCTTCTGTTTTTCTGAGTTGTTTTTGCTACTATTTGAGGGCAATTTTGATAAATTACAGTGAAAGCGGTGGGAGAAAGATGCGTTGTTTAATGAATCTGGATCCATCTGTCACCCACCTCACATTTTGTCCCTCTTTCTTTTCTCTTCATCCCTCTTCTCTTCATCTGTCTCTCTATTCTCTCATTGCTGCCTCATCCCATCACTTACTCTATAAAGAATTGCGAAGAAGATTCTGCTGGCTCAGATCAGAGCTAACCTCTCCTCAGCATCCGAGCTGGACGCCAGCTCCGATGAGCAATCAGAGAGCACGAGAGAAGAGCAGAAGAAGAGCAAGAACATTGACAGAACATCAGAGACAACAGAAGAGGAAGGTGAGCGATGGCCATTACCACTGGTACCATGGGGAATTATAGACCTTATAAATCCTATAACTCAATATATATATATGCAGTTTCTGATAAATAACATAGCCAGCCTCTGAAACTGAAATGTTTCATGTAGTTTTAAGTTACTTTTTGTAACACTAAACAAAATTTTTTTTTTTATAGTAACAATCTGCAGCAGATTAGTCAAACAGTTAAAAATGTTATTAGAGATTGTATACATACAGTTTTATTGTTACATGAGAACAGTTTTTCTGCAGATAACGATGACTCGGATTGCAGCGGGTCACAGTCAGGGTCACGGCACCGGCACCGATTGCTGCGACATGGTCTTACCTTATCAGAGGCTGAAGCAAAAAGTCAAAAGCAAGAGGTGAAGAAACCTAAGAAAAGAGAAGTCCAAGATTTAGAATGTGTTGTTGGTGAGTCAAAAGTCTTTGAAGACTCAAAGTGCGTTAGTTTGTATTTTTTACCATCTAAATAATAGTACCTATGTGATGATTCTTCAGTCAGATATGGTGCTTTGTTTTTATCGTAGTGAGTAGTGATGAAACGAGCGAAACGAGTGTATCGAGCGGCGTGTATGATGAACTCAGCCATTCAGAGTGTGAGGAAATAGGGTAAAGCTCATATCATCACAGTTTGGGCATTAAACACTCACAAAATAACAAATTTTAAATTACTAACCTACTAATAAGCCTAAATTCATTTAAGACTGTATCTATTTTGTAGGTCCCAGTCGCCCACTCGTAATGAGAAGTTTCAGAGTCCGTCACGCACACCTGACAGGAGCAGCACTGCTGATGTGTGTTTGTACACCCTTCAGAATCATAGATGCTGTGAATGTGGATTTGTCAGCAATTTAAGCTTTTTTTTTTTTTTTGCAGAATGATGTCTCTCCAACCACTGAGGAGCATTTGAGGGGCACCCCGCGAGGGAGGAGGCAGATCAGACCACTTCTGGAGGTGGGTCAGCTGGCCCAGGAGACACAGAGCGCTCTGAAAGAAGAGGAGGAGCGCAGGAGGAGATTGGCAGAGAGAGAAAAACTGAGACTAGAAAATGAGAGGAGAGAGCGAGAAGATGCAGACCCAGAGGTGATGAACTGCATGGTGCCATGTTCTGTTCTGTTTTGTAAATATTAAAGAGGTAGTTTACCAAGAAATAAAAATGTTGTTATTTACTTTTCCTCATGTATGACTTACTAAGTAGAACACAAAATATGTTTTCGGGGATTTTTCTTTTTTGGTCAATAAACTGGAACCAAAATGGTTACCTTTATTTTTCAAAAATATCATCTTTTGTGTTCCGCAAAAGAAGGAAGGTTTTTTTTTTTACATGTATGAATAATGACAGAATTTTCCTTTTTGGGTGATATATCCCATTTAAAAAAAAATAATTTAATTATTAATGGCATGATTTTAAGCTGAATGGAAAAGTAGTGTTTTGTCTGTCTGTTGTAATTTTTTTCCCTCTTTCACCCACTTTAGGTCATATTAGTGTCCGAGAAACCGGCTCATAGCTTCACACCATTGGTTCTTGAGCAAGATGATGTAACGCATAAGCCTGTGCTGCAAGTGCACTTGCACTTTCTGAGCAAACTCAAACCTCACCAGCGAGAGGGTGAGAGAACTTTTGTATTAGAGTGTAATTATCCACAGAGATCTAATCTCACCATCGTCAAGTTAGTACAGAATTCCATAAAGAGACAGAAGCCGTTGGGACCACTTAAGTCAGAGTCCTGCATTGGGTCAAACACTAATATTTGATGTAATTGTTTTAAAAAATATTTTGCATTTGCAGTGCAATTTGTGGGTTGTGAGTCAAACTGCAGAGGCTATTTTTATGTGTCAAATAATGTTCATTGTTTTTTTATTTATACCTTTCATGCTTTTCAAATGTATTAAGTCACCTCTTTTTGACAATTTGACAATATTGGATGCAGAGATGGTGCGTGTTTACCAAAAAGGACCAGTGCAGGTTTCTGGCCTGTGTAGTAATGTTGTTAAATATTCTTAGAATTTTAAATACATGCTTTCTATTTGAATATATTTTGAAATGTAATTTATTCCTGTGATGCAAATCTTAAATTTCCACAGCCAGTACTCCAGTCTTCAGTGTCATACGATCCTTCAGAAATCATTCTAATATGCCGATTTGCTGCTCAAGAAACATTTTTATCATCAATGTTGAAAACAGTTGAGCTGCTTAATATTTTTGTGGAATTTTTTTAGGATTTTTAGATGTAGAGAATTTTTTTACTTTCACTTTTGATTAATTTAATGCATCCTTGTAGGATAAAAGTATTTGTTTCTTTAAAAAAATCATTACTGACTTTTGAATGGTGTTGTATTGTTCAAGGCTTGTCAGAGGATATGCCTTATAATATTTAATCATGACATGAGAAGTTAAGCCAGTGTGTATTCAGTCTAATAGTAGAACGCAATCAGTGCATGGGTGATTGCTTGTTTCTCATATTAATGTTTACATGCATTTATAAAGCAGCATTGTGAAATGCAAGTCAGTTATGTGACAAAGCGACAGCGTGTGGTGGAGATGGTTTGTGTAGTGTGTATGTAAGTGTATGTGTTAATGTTTTTGTTAGGTGTGCTCTTCATGTGGGACTGCTGCTGTGAGTCTGTTCAGAGTGTGAAGGCGACTCCAGGCTCTGGCTGTATTCTGGCCCACTGCATGGGTCTGGGAAAGACCTTTCAGGTATGAGTCATGTGACTATTCTCTTTTTTTTTTCTCTGTAAAATCAGAAAGTGGGTTTCACAGAAAGCGTCACTGTGTATTGTGTGTGTTTCAGGTCATTGTGTTCCTTCACACAGTGCTGCTATGTAAAGAGCTGCCACTGAAAAGGGCTCTGGTGGTTTGTCCTCTCAACACAGTGCTGAACTGGAGGAGTGAGTTTGACCAGTGGCAGAGGGGCTTGAGACCCAACATACTGTGGGTCAGTAGAATTCTCTCACTTCCTTTCTCAGGTGACATTAGTTAGTGTTTTGATCTAGATCATGTTTATGTCAGATATTCACTACCATTCAAAAACTTGGGGTTGTTAAGATTCTTAGACGTGTGTTATACTCACCAAGGCTGCATTTATTTGATTATTTGAGTCAAAACAATAATGTTGTGAAATATTATTACAGTTTCAAATAACTATTTTCTATTTAAATATATTTTAAAGTGTAATTTATTCCTGGGATGGCAAAGCTGAATTTTCAGCATTATTACTCCAGTCTTCAGTGTCACATGATCCTTCAGAAATCATTTTACTATGCTGATTTGGTGCTCAAGAAACATTTCTTAGTATTGTCGATGTTCAAAATGCTTGTACTGCTTATTCTTATTTTTGTAGAAACTGTGATATGTTTTTTTTTCTTGCTGAATAAAATAATCTAATTTCTTACTGTGGTCAGTGAGTCAGAGAGTTGAAACACTAGCTGACATATGGGCTTTTTTCAGAGTGTAATCTTTCTCTGTGTGGCTTTGTTTATTGTATGTTGTATGTTGGTGGCTTAAAAGAATAGCTCGCCCCCAAAAATAAAAATGGTCAAATTATCTTTTCTTTTAGGTTTTTCTTTTGTAAAGCTGTCCTATTGTTTCAGTAAAAGCTCTCAAGATAGAAAGTTAACCCAGTGTTAAATTAATCCAGGGTTAAAATAACCATTCGGTACAATTTCAAATAGGTAAAGCCAGTGGACTTTTATGGAGCTTATTTTGGACACTTAATATCACTGACCACTTTTGTAGATGGAGTCTAGACATTCTGCGAAGCATCATCTTTTTGTATTGTACAGAAGAAAACAAAATGCAAAAAAATCAAACGACATGATAATGATATTTTTAACATTTTTGGGTGAATACAAAATGTATTTACACTATATTTACATCAGTGCAAAATTTCCTAATTATGCCTTACGCAGAGAATTCAGCAAAAACATCATAAACATGCTGAAAAATGATAGTTTTCTTGTCATTGTTGAATCTGGACTTTTAGCTGGATGTCTGATCATTTTTCCGATTATCTCTTCTCTCTTGTTTCTCACACAGGTGGCAGAGCTGGCCACGGTGAAATCTGTGGGTGTTCGTGTTGAGCTCTTGAATGACTGGTTTACGAATGGTGGTGTGATGATCATGGGCTATGAGGTTTTTCGTATACTGACACACACAGATAGCGCCAAATACAGCAAACACAAAGAAGCCTTCCGCTCAATGCTCCTGGATCCAGGTGAATTCATCTTAGCAATCAAATACTAAGAACAGATATATATATATATTTTTTTTCAACTATTATTTTTAAACCATTGTTTGGTGTGTTTATATGTTAGGCCCTGATCTGGTGGTGTGTGACGAGGGTCATGTGCTTAGGAACGCAGATTCCAGCATCTCAAAAGCCATGCGAGCTCTACGTACACGTAGGAGAATCATATTGACAGGAACACCGCTTCAAAACAACCTTACTGAGTGTAATCACCTTTCATGTCCATATTGTGAAAAATTACTTGCTGATTAATTTTTTAATAGCTCTTTGAGGTTGTCTGACTATATTTTTTATGTTTATTGTTCTAGATCACTGCATGGTGAACTTCATTAAGGAGAACCTGCTGGGTTCTCTAAAGGAGTTCCGGAACCGTTTTATTAATCCAATTCAGAACGGTCAGTGCGCAGACTCCACCCCTGCTGATGTCAGACTGATGAAGAATAGATCGCACATCCTCCATCAGTTGATGTCAGGATTCATCCAGGTGATGAAGAGAGAGAAAGAAATAGAATACAGCTAAAGACCATGAAAAAAAGTCTGAATGTTTTGTTTTTGTGTTGCAGAGACGGGACTACTCAGTCTTGATGTCCTGTTTGCCGCCAAAGCACGAGTATGTGCTGTCAGTCCGGATGACGCCTCTGCAGTGTCGTTTATACACACACTATTTGCAGAACTACACAGGTCAGAGTCTCAAAAGCACAAACTAGAGCTTAACTAGTACTGCACCAGTACAAAAAATGTTAACCAGTAGAGATTAAGCAAAGAGTTGCTTTCAAGGTATGGCTGATGCTAAAAAATATACTTTTTTTTTCCTAAATAAATTTCAAATAAAACACTAAAAACTAAAATCACTTTAAGTGTTGCAAATGAAAATTTAGGCATCATATAATTATAATGTGCAATAACATTAAAATGTACAAAAATACAAAAAATAAGATTTAACAGTGTTAAATTTAGTAGAAATGAGCCTTGTCAACTTCAAAAGGTGGCAAATATAATCTAAATGTAAAAACAGGAGAAATGAGCATTCATTCACAAATAAATGTCTTATATTGGCTGATATATTAATCTAGTATTGCATAAAAATACTGACATGGTTAATAATTATTAAATGGTTCTTATATCAGATGTTTTTATGAATTTCCATTGTCACATTAAGAATTTTGTCAAAGCACCTAACTGGCACACACTGAGCCAACGGATTGATAACATACAGTCAAAAAAAATGTCTTTGTTTTAGGGAAAGGAGCAGGTGTGAACAGATTGTTTCAGGACCTTCATGTTCTGAGTTTGATATGGACTCATCCCTGGTGTCTTAAACTTGCTCAGCTGAGTAGGAATAAGGTACATACACGCATTCATCCAGATAACACTACTGTTCAAACGTTTGGGGTCAGTGAGATTTTTTCAATACCTTTGTTCAGCAAGGACACATTAAAGAATCCTGAGAAAAAATGTTTAATCGTTTCCACAAAAAATATTAAGCAGCACAACTGTTTTCAAAATCGATAATGCAAAGAAATGTTTCTTGAGTACCAAATCAGCAGATTAGAAGAACTTCTAAAGGAGCATGTGGCACTGAAGACTGGTTAAAATTTTTTAAATGTATTAAATAGAAAAGTTACTTTAAATTGGTATATTTCGCAAGTTTGTGCAGCATTTCAGTAATAAATCTGTTAATACATTCAGTTACTCATTACAGCAGCTATTTTGATTGCCTTGGTGAGCGTATGAGTTGTAAAAACATTTAAAAATCTTACCAAACCCAAACGTTTGACTAATAACGTACACGCATCATGCCTCATTTTTACAAACACCTTATCAATGGTCACTGATTTTTCTCCATTTCTTATGATATGAAAACCGGTTACTGCATTTTTGTGTGTGATGCAGGGGAAAGAGGAAGAGCCGGCTCCTGTCTTCACAGGTCTGGGTGCAGGTTTGGTCAGCAATTCTGTAAATCCAAATGAATCTGAAAGGTACGCTGTGTTTTATATCAGATTTGAATATTTCCTGTACAACCAATATGCCTCATGCTTCTGTTCAATAAGAGACATCAAAGCTAGAGTAACTCTGAATTGAAGAGGAAAAAGTCTTTCTAAACAATGTAAAAGCATTAGAGAATTTGAGAGGTTAGAGAGGTTTTGGGAGCAATTGGTAAATGTGAGCCTGCTGTGTGTCTTGACACAATCACAGCCAATCACAACATAGTTGATGTCTAATATACAGTTATGTGGAACCAATGAAACATCTCCTAGAAGTCTAAGTCTCCTCCATGCCAGACCAGGTTTGCTCTGATAGTTATAATTCAAATGTGTCTGTCTCACAGGAGAGATGCAACAAGCACATGTTTAGTGGGTGATGGAGAAAGAAATACTGATCCAGTCTCCGTGGTCAGCAGGTCCAATCAAAATCCACAGAATCCAGATGTCACAAACACAGCCACAATGGAAATTTCTGGTGGGGAAGCTGGTGTGAAAACAGTCTCTCTCTCTCTGTTTCCTTTAATCTGCCTCTCTTTGTCTGTCTCATTCTTAGTGTCTCTCTCTGTCTATTGTTCAGGATTTGTTGTGGGTAACGGGCCGTCTTCCAACTGGTATCTGCCGTTTGTAACAGCGGCTGATGCCAAAGTGCTGGAGCATTCTGGGAAATTGCAGTTGCTACTGGAAATTTTACACTGGGCAGAGGAACTACAGGACAAAGTGTGAGGATCACGTTCTTGAATAGAAGTAGCGCTTGATATAAGCTTTGTGCTGGTGGTTATATTCATATAACCCACAGTTCAAAAGAAAATGAATACTTTTAAATTAATGAAAAACTGATAGTAAGAGTTTGCCATCACAAGAATGAATTACATTTTAAAATACTCAAATAGAAACAGTTGTTTCAAATTGTAATAATATTTCACAATATTACTGTTTTACTGTATTTTTGATCAAATAAATGCAGCCTTGATAAGCATAGAAAACTCCTTTCAAAAATCATCCCAAACCCAAACTTCTGAATAGCAGTGTAGATGAAATGTTTGTCAGTTCATTGTTCAGAGTGACACTTAGTTTTTATGAATGCTGTTTGCTTTTTTCAGGTTGGTGTTCAGTCAGTCTCTGATATCGCTGGACCTTATTGAGAGTTTCCTCCTATATGCAGATGAGACCAGGGGGAAAAAATGTTGTCCATACAAAGGTAAATAAACAGTTTACACAGGGGATTGTTTGAAATGTCTTTTGTTCATTTACCATGGTTATGCAAAAGAGTTTGTGTTTGTGTGTATTGTCAGGAGAGAAAGCATGGGTTAAAAATAAAGATTATTATCGTTTGGATGGCAACACCAGTGCTTGTGCTCGCAAGAGATGGGCTCAAGAGTTTAACAACACTAAAAACATAAGGTATACTCAAAAAGTTCAACGTCACATTTAAGGTGTCTGCATTTCCTGTCCTGACTCTTGTGGTTTCCTCTGTTTCAGAGGAAGGTTGTTTCTGATCTCCACTCGTGCGGGGTCTCTGGGAATCAATCTGGTCGCTGCAAACCGGGTCGTGGTGTTTGACGCTTGCTGGAATCCATCATATGACATCCAGAGCATCTTCAGAGTCTATCGCTTTGGCCAGAAAAAAACAGTATATGTGTACCGTTTTCTGGCCCAGGTATACACATACAAATGACAGATAGTATGGAGGGCTTGAGAAGTTTTGAAAAAAATGATATTTCTCTCTCTCTCTTTTTATTTATATATATATATATATATATATATATAAATATAAATATAAATTCATCTCCCTGTCAGTCTAATTCAATTTACTGTAGGAGTGAACAATCTGATTCAAATTCCATCTCATTAATAATGCATACCAGATAGTATTAGTCTGCTGCATCCTTTCTTAACCTATCATTCAGACTTGCAAGATGCAAATACATAATGCAACCAGTGGATGCTAATAATTTTC
>NW_015537978.1:184287-188184 GCF_001515605.1 Sinocyclocheilus anshuiensis | reverse complement strand
GGCCTTTTTTTGGGGGGGGGGGGGTAGGGGACCATGGAACAGAACATTTATGAGCGGCAAGTTGCAAAACAGTCACTGTCCTCTCGTGTTCTGGACCAGCAGCAGATTCAGAGACACTTCACACACAGTCAGCTGAATGAGCTGTACCACTTCCAGCCAGACCTACGGCCCAGTGAACACACGGAAACGCCTGTGGTAAGCACACATAAATGCCTCTGCTATGGTACAGACAGCAAACAGACACACAGATGACTGTAAGCTTTTGTCTTCCAGGATGACATGTTGGCTCAGCTGCTGCAGAGCTGTGGGCAGCTCATAGTAAGTTATCATGAGCACAACTCATTGTTAGACCACCGGGAGGAAGAGGAGCTGAGCGAGGAAGAGCGCAGAGCAGCCTGGGATGAATACCGTGCAGAAAAGGTACGCACGGCAAATCTTAAATCAGTGGTTTTCAAAGTGTGTTATGGAGCGCCCTCAGGTGGTACACATCGCAAACGTGCTACTTGATGCCTAAAACCCACTTATATATATATTATTTACATTTAGTAATTTAGCAGACTCTTAAAAGCGACTTACAAATGAATATAATAAATAATATATATATGCCAGGAGAATGTTACCTGCCTGACTGCATCGTGCCAACTATAAAGTTTAATGGAGGAGAGAAAATTGTATAGTTAAGCCCTTTACTATCAGTGAAGAGAAATATGAAATTCTTCAGTGTACCAAGACATTTTGGACGCTGCTGTGCTTCCAGCTTTGTGGAAACGTTTCTATTCCTGCATGACACCTCATGCACACTAGCCTATTCATGACTTGTCTCTTTCAGGCCTCTGTACAGAACTCCAATGAACTCACCCCCAGAAACACCAACCAGGCACTACAGGTAAAATGAGTTTTCACCTCTGACCTGACATTTAGCTTTCTGTGCGTGTATGAAACAAGAATTCTGCAGTGCTGACAGTCAATGTCTTTCTCTCCTCATTCATCCTCAGCAGGCTCTGGCTTCTCTAAACTTCGCCTATACAACCAAGAGTGTTCCTTCAACTACTTCATTGCATGTGAAACAAGGCAATGCCGAAGGTTCTGCTGCTTGGGTCACTTGTAACAACTCCAACATCACATTTCGACTGGAGCATCCCAATGTGGTTTTCTCAGTTCCAAGAACAAACACATAAACCGATCCCCCTCTCCTCCTAAAGCATAGTTTGTGTTGGGCCTGATATAAACAAGCTGCTGTAAATATCGGCAATATGAATGTAGTTTTAACATTAGACCGCTGAATAGACTCACAAGATGACGTTTAGGCACACATGTTTTGAGACCTCAAAGCAACTGTGGTGCTGTCAGAATTTCTACTGCGTAAATTTGAACCTTAAAGCAAAACTAATTCCTTGCTGTATTGAACGGTGTGTCTGAGAACTTCTGCGTTTCTAGCTACCTCAAAACCAGTAGGAGTATGAAGAGAAGTTCTCAGCACAAGTATGTGCTTTTGGACACAATGGGGGTTCAGTAGCCTGTATACAAAAAGACTGTTGCTAATACGTTTTGTTTAAATATTAAAAATACTCATTTTTTTTATTCAAGTTTAAAATTCGAACGCTCAATCTGTGTTTACATGTGAGCACTCTTCCCTGTTCAAATGTTTTGTTTGTAATAAAATAATAGAAGAAATAAAAAAACACTTGCTTTGTCCTGCGGGGGCGCTGTTTCTCTTATTCCTCTACTTCATTACTATGGACTCGTTGCTCCAGTCACAGATTGTCCAGAGATAGAGAGACTTGTGACGGTCATCGTGATGCTTCTGACCGCGTGCCTCCGGCGCTGTGCGCGGCTTCTCTACTGGATCCCGGTTACGATCGTTATTATGGTTGTGATGTGGTCATACTACGCATATGTCGTGCACTTCTGTTGGAGTAAGTAATATTTTTTGCGAAATCTTTAAAGTTAGGTGTTTAGTGACGTCGATTTTTCGTAGTGTAAAAAAAGGCTGATATCAAAATGTAGGTGAAGAAACCGGACTTCATGTAACGTTTTGTTTTTGTGTAACTTTCTCAATTTTAATGTGAGACAGCTGTGTTTGTCTGCTACAGATTAAAGTAGTTTTAAGGGTTAACTTAAATGATGTATATTAATTTTTTATATGAATTTCAAATCAAATTGAGTTGTTCAAAATTAATTACGCCATTCACCATCACAACCCCAAACCCTAATAATGTTAGTGCGAAAATCTAAAGAAATAAAAAACATTTTGATTCAGAACAATTGCAAACAAATACAGAACTCAATAGTTACTCACACAACTGAAAAATGAAGCTTGTATGATTACTGACCTATTCTGTGCAATATTTGTGGGTTTAGTAGAAGTGCATTGTTGTTATAGAACATACAGATTATTGTAGTGATTCCAGGTAGGAAGCCTGTGTTTTTGGTTAAAATTGTTTCACTCCTCAGTCTCCTTTTTGTTTTGGAAGGTCATTGAGCATCAGATAGAGTTCTGAATCTCTATAACTCATTCAAAAGTTCATTTATGTATATATTATAGATATTATCAGATGTTATAAGTGACTGTGTTGACTCTTGTTCATATTTGTGACAGTCCTGCTTTCCTGTTCAACGCAGAGAGGTATGTAGTCTTTGTGTTCTTCTAGATATTCGTTGTATGAAAATATGCAGTTCTAATGTTTGAATTAATTGACATTTGCTTCCAGTTATATTGATTGATAACTGTTTGTGTATATTCTCTCTGTCAGTGGTGTTCCTTTGCCTGTTCCACGTCTGTTTTGGAATGTTCTCGTGGTCATTTTGGAAAACATTGTCCACTCCACCATCCTCTCCGTCTGTGGAGGTACAGTAGCATTATGAAGTGATGGGTTTTTACCCTCTCAAAAAAGTTCCTTTTCTGGACTTGACACCCATGGCTTTTGTTTTTTGTACACATACCATGGAATAACCATTCTTTGAAGTGCCTAACTTGGAGTACCACATTAACAACATTTATGACTATCTGATACCATATCTGCAGGGCCATAACTGCCAGAAAATGAGGGGATAAGGTCACCTCCACCCACCAAATACTCAGATATGCCCAAAATTTCCCACTCAGAAAAAAGGTACAAAAGCTGTCACTGGGGCAATACCTTTTCAAAAGGTACACCTTTATACCTTATTTACCCCTAAAAGGTGCGTATTTGTACCTTAAAGGTACATATCAGTACCTGAAGTGTGCATATCAGTATCTTTATTGTATGTATTTAGTACCTTTTGAAAGGACTAGTGACAGCTTTTATCCCTTTTTTTTCTGAGAGTGTTGATGCTGCTCTGCTGCAGTCCATTATGCACCACCTTGTTTGTTGTTAGGATGACAAAAAAGTTTATAAGTTACCTTTTTATGCTATTTGTTCAGCCTTGGTGGACTAACAATGCTCGTCAATGTCAAAATGATTGAGATGGCCAATCAAATCAAAGATGACAGGCTTTACTGTCCAAAGAATCCAAACATGAAATACAGTTTGACACATTGTAAAAAAAGATTGTGAGGAACTATGTAATAGCTAAACATATAATATAATATTTTATATACTGTTTTACAATAGAAATGTAAATAGTCAGATAATAGTAATGCCCAGTTATTCTGACTACTTGACTTTTATGTCAGATGTTTTGAATTGAAAATAAAGCCTAGCATTTATATGATTCATGTAATTCTTAATTGAACATAATTGAAACGTTAATGAAGTTTTTTGGCACATTAGGTGTTAGATGAAATGTGTGCAGAATATATTTTAAATATTTTAGAAAGTGTTATTTGCAAAATAGTTTAGATTACAATTACAATTAAAATCCTTTAATTGTATGACTTCTTTCAATAAAATACCCCCCCCCCCCCTCCCCAAC
>NW_015537978.1:171197-182750 GCF_001515605.1 Sinocyclocheilus anshuiensis | reverse complement strand
GACTCAGAAAACACTAGTTTATTAGTAAATAACTCAAATATCTCCTTACTGTTTCCCCCTGTCACATTTATGGTAATTACTTTTGCCGGTGCTTTGCGGCAAGCTTAAGCCTATTGCTTGCATTTGAACGCAGAACTGTTCAGCTGCGCTGACGGCACGCACCATACATACTGCTGCTGCGGGACACTAAACACCATCGAGCCGCTCTTGACAGTCGCGGTAGCACGATCTCCTGTTGTTTCCACCAGTGAGGCAATTTTTTCATCACTAATTGATGGATGTCTAAAATATAAAAAAATAAGGAGAAGCCTAAAACAGGCCCGAGGCCCGGCCCGCGTTTGAACTATGACGTGAAAATTGACCCGAAGCCCGGCCCGAGGGGCGTAAAAAAGTTTGAAATGCAGGGCTCTACCATTCTATGCCTATACATGAGAGGAAATAACTGGCCAAGTCACATGATAAAAAAAACAAAAAAAACAAGGCTTTCTAACAACATAATATGGTTTCAAAACTGTTTGAATTCCAATAGTTCATGGCTAGAGAGTGGTGATCTGGTCACCTCATGAACCAGAGTTTAACACATGGTTTTAACTGGGTCAGCTTTATAATTTTAATAAACATGCATGTATAACAAAATAGGACAGTGAAAGTTAATTGTTTTTAACCTTACATTTTTTGGTATTTAATGATGTTTAGAATATGCTTTCATAAAGACATTTGTAATTGGTTAGGTGTTTTTACTCATGTTTGGGCCGAGTTCATATTGCATTCTTGAGTGGTTTAAGGTGTTTGAAGTGTTCAAATCATTTTGCGAAGCCACTGGTTCAATTGATTCAAAGTTTGGAAAAGCTTTTCTACCATAACTACTGGTTTGTAAAATGTATCTTTATTCATGTCTGGGTTGAGTTCATATTGCATTTACAAAGTTTTGACCAGTGTGTGATATTTTAAAGTGCCCCTATTATGGGTTATGAAAGGTTCATATTTTGGTTTTGGGAGTCCCCAACAACAGGTTGACATGCATGCAAGGTCAAAAAACACTTTCATTGTCTTATAATATGTATTTATGTTTACCTTACTTGCTCAACGACTCCCAAACGATTCGTTTAACGATTCATTTTTCCAAACCCCTCCTTTGCGTGACGCTAATCTGCAGTGATTGGTCCGATTGGTTTAATCTTTTTTCATCATGCCTGTGATGCCTGATAAAGCAGCGTTTGTGAGCGCAGTGCTGCTTTGTTTACAGCTTTACCGGGGAAACAGCTATTTTACCGCTCCAAAAGCAGCACCTAGTGGCAAAGAATGAATTTGCATTTTCATTCAGACCAACCCGAAAAGACCAACAAGTGGGCGGGCAATATGCTAATGTTTCATTTTGACATCAACAAAACGTCTTGGGATTCGTTTTAAAAACGACTCGTTTCAATGATTCAGAGTTGACTCTTTCTTTTGAGCGATAATAACTTTATACACGGTGCACTTTCAGATTTAAAACTTGGCAGGATGTTTTCATTCACTTAGAGCTGTGTTACACACTGCATGAAAGGAAATTTTCAAAAATCCACAATAGGGGCACTTTAAACTGCTCATTTCTGCTGGCTTCACCTCCACAGAAGCAATAAGTAGACTTGGGCTCTTACGGGGGCCGTCCACGGTCCACCTGCAAGTTATTCAAGTCAGGCATGTCATACGTGACAAATGAGCGTAAAAGAAACCCCTCTCCCTCTCAGAGCACCGCCATCTAATTTGCTAATTGTATGTGTGTGTGCGGGTGTCTGTGTTCAGTTTCAGCTCTCCTCTTCAGACTCGCTGCTCTATGAGCAGGAGCGTGGCGGTATGGAGAAGAGTCAGATTCTTCTGGAAATCTCCCAGAAGCTTTCAGTTCACACACGTACGGCAGCCGGAGGTCAGGAAACCCATCAGCACTATAACAAATAAACACAACAATGTGAAGTATAAATAACATCTCAAAACTTAACTGGATCCGGTCCAAATGTAACTCGATTCACACTGAACCTGTAAACATTAACCTGCTCCATCAGCACCATGTAATTGAGGGAAGACACTGAACTCTAGATTACTCCAGAGACACTGAATCTGCAATTAGTACATTTTGAATGGCTTTCAGTGAAAAGCATCTTCTGCACCATGTTAGAAGGTTTCCTTGCATCACTGCTTTGTAACACAGGGGAATCTGTGATGCCAGTACTGAATATTTAGCACTATAGCTAAATAAATTATATTCTAGGTCAGTACTTTTCAGTAAATCAAAAAACATCTGTCCAATAAGTGTAGCCCGTTTCCCGAAACGAATGACTCTTATGAGTTTGTTCTGTTGAATATTTCAAAGAGACGGGTTACCGTTTGAGTCGATATCAAACACTGCCTTCATTTTCAGCATTAGCAGAGATAATTTTTACCATATGTACCCAAAAAGAGATTATAACCGATTATAACTATAGTACACCCAAATGAATTGGAATCAGATTGAATTGGGAAATCTGTATTGATACCCAGCCCTGCAACAAAACAAAATTGAAGTAATTTATTGCTGAAATTCAGTGAACGATAATTGTTAAATGCCACTGTCTTGTAACCGAATGCAACACTCCCAAACCAATTTTTTTTTAATAAATATTTTTCCTCTAACACAAAGTAAACGACTTGACAAGTGATCAATTCAATAACACCAGTGTGTCAACAACAAACAAATAATAAATGTATTTTATAGATAGATCAGCATGTACTAACAGTAATAAGGATAATGGTGGAATTTTAATAGAGTAAACTAATAATTTTAGTACATGATACATAACTATTTTACAAACAACGTAAGTGTTTTACCTGAGTGGCCAGTAGACTTTAAAAGCAGTTGGACTATTTTTGGTTAGTTTTGGATTCTAAGCACTAAAGCACCTAGTGTATTTGTACTGATTTTTTTGTTCTTATTTGGTGAGTGATCCATTTGTGAGTTTTGAAGCCATGAATCAAGACAATTTATAGTGACTTTAAATCATTTGGATGAATGTTGAAAATCATAAATGTCTGTTAACTGCTCTAAAACTATCTTTTAATATAAGATATTTTACACTGAACAACATGAATGAAAACGTAAATAATAGTCTGTTATCAAAGAGGGATTCCATTTACCTAAATGTTGGAGAAAATGTTATTTATTTGCTTGTTTGTGTGTGTGTGTGTGTTCATCTCAGCTATCAGGTTCTGTCATCACTGCCAATTGATAAAACCAGATCGCTGCCATCACTGTTCTGTCTGCCAAATGTAAGAATCGCCCTCTCTCTCTTCTCTTTCTCTCCCTCTCTCCATTTCTGTGTGCGTATCAGTGCATCTCCCACTCATCTACGCACTCTTCCCTTAATGAAAGGGAGACGTAGAAATGCGATCTGTGGGTGAGTGTGTGAGATAATTACAGGATGTTGTTGAAGCGCTTGGTCACATTTATTTGAGTGGACACAGTGAATCTTCTCAAATGAGTTTCGCTCTGTGTCAATATCAGGTTCCCATTCTTTGATTAAAGTCCAGGTCTGAGTGTGTGAGAGAGTGAATGAGATGGAGAAAAAGAATGACTGTGTGTTTGTGGAGATTTTGAGTGTGTGTGTCTGTGTGTGTCTGATTACACTGGGGTTTTTATTATTATTTAATGAGAATAGTTCCTGTGGCCTGTGCACTTCACTCCTGCGGTCTGTCTCTTTCTTTTTTTTTTTCTCTGTAGGTGTGTACTAAAGATGGATCATCATTGCCCATGGTTTGTAAACTGGCTGTTAAAAAATGCATATTTCCATTTAATGTGAACAACTTATGAATCTTTGTAATCTGTGGCTTTTGTAATGTTTAATCTAAGTATAATAACTTACTCTTACTTAAAAAGGAATAGTTCACCCCAAAATTAAAATTTGCTGAAAATGTACCCATCCTCAGGCCATCCAAGATATAGGCTTCTCCATTGGAACAGATTTGGAGAAATTTAACATTACATCACTTGTTCATGAATGGATCATCTGCAGTGAATGGGTGCCGTCAGAATGAGTCCAAACAGCTTATAAAAACATCACCGTAATCCACACAGCTCAGGTCAGTCGATTAACATCTTGTGAAGTGAAAAGCAAATGTAAGAAAACAAAATCCATCAATCCATCATATTTTACCCGAAAACAACTGTTTTAACAGAAAAAAACCGGATGGATTTGTTTTTGTTTTTAAGGATGGATTTGTTTATTACAAACATGCAGCTTTTCACTTCACAAGACATTTATTGATGATTAAGTTGTGAGAATTATTGTTTTTATCAGCTGTTTGGACTTTAATTCTGACGGCACCCATTTACTGCAGAGGATCCTTTGGTGAGCAGGTGTAATGTTAAATTTCTATGAAGAAACAAACACATTTACATCTTGGATGGTCAAAGGGTGAGTAAATTCCCAAAATGTTGTAAAATGGTGAGTATAATACTCCTTTAAATATCTTTAATTTTACACTGTGCAGGCTATTGGAGTCAAATAGATATTTAGGCATTCAGTTAACTTGCATTCAGGAAGTAAAATGGCTATGTACATTGACATAATATCTCTTAATATCTTGGTTAAATGTCAAAATGACAGTAATTTTTAAAAAGTAGCATTTATTATTTTCTTTGTATGTTTGTGCTGTGTTGTTGTGAGCATGTTTAGGCTGAATAACTGTATTGGATTCTCCAACTATAAGTTCTTCATGCTCTTCCTGCTCTACTCACTGCTGTATTGCCTGCTTATCGTCGCAACAGTTACACCAACCTTCATCCAACTGTGGCTGGTGGGTGACTTTTTTAAATTTATTTTTTAGCAAGATTCACTTGCACTTTGAATGGTAGAGACTAGTCTCAGCCTCAGATGGCACGTCCACAGTCGCTTGGCATCAAATATTTGAAAAACTTTACACACATTGTAATAAAATGTATAGCTTCAATGCAAAGTCGCTTTGGATAAAAGTATCTGCACATATAAATGCAATTGAAGTGATGGTAAATAAATGTGATAAGGTTTTATCTTTTGCAAAATAATGAATTGTTACTTATGCAATGATCCTCATTATTTGAATAATTATTTATTTATTTATTCGGTTTCACAGTATCTTACTGCAATATTCCTGAATTACACTTCTCTCTCTCTCTCTCGCTCTCTCTCTCAGGGCAAACTGTTTGATAGTTGTGTTAAACTGCATGTTTTGTTCCTGACACTGGTGTCGGCCATGTTTGCTGTCACCCTCTGTTTTTTGCTCTTCTTGCACATCTGGCTTCTCGCCAGCAACAAAACTACTCTTGGTAAAACCTGCATTTCACATATTCACATATTTTGTATGAGGTGTTGTAGGGGTCATAACATCCTCACCGTCTTTCTGTCAGAGTGGTTGTCAGTTCCCTTTTTTGTGGATGGACCAGCAAGTGAGGCATTTGATGTGGGTGTCAGGGCAAACTTCTTACGGGTGTTTGGAAAGAGCAAGAGTCTCTGGCCATTTCCAGTATTCAGCAGGTCAGTATTACGCAATATTCATTATTCTGACTCTGAGAACTTAATGTTGCTTGACACTCATAAACAACTTGCACTTAAGATTGACCGAATCATTTTAGCAGAATAATTGTTTATTCTAATTAGGGCTGGGTTTTGACACAAATTTCACGATTCGATTCTCATTCACAAGCTTTCGATTCGATCCGATACAATGTCGATTATTTTGGATAGGCTATATATCAGGGTACAGTACATGCCAAATTTTCTCAAGGAAAAAAAATCTCTCAACTAATGCTATAAATACATGAGAGTCAGTTACTACATTACTATAATACTGAAGGTTAAAATTGACTGATTTGTTAAAATTACACTTAATGAAGTTTTTAAAATAATAAAGTTACAATTACATTTCTACTTCAATTCGTTTTTTTAATATAAACATAATGGTGGCTGTCATAAAAGCTTGATGGATTTATTCAAACATAAATTAAACATTGAAGAACAGTAAAGTTTATAATGAATATGTTATTTAGTGCATATATTTAGCAAAATGCCCCTCTCTACAGTTTATTTTTCTATCTGACTAATGAGTTTATGGTCACCGAATAACGTTGTTTTTTCTGAGGTAAATGTGACTTTACGTGACATTGTTTACAAGACGTTATATTGACGTCTTTGCGCGGCTGAAACACAGATTGAGCGATTACATGAGACAGGATACGGATTGTAAAGTTGTACTCTTTCTTTTAACTTACCTTCGGATGTTTAGTCATGTTTATTTTGTGCTGAAACTGGTATTAATGTGGAGATGATCAGTTCACGTGCACCTTGCGCTGCGGCGTCTGTTGAACTGAGGCGCTACAGCGGTCTGTCACTTCACATTAAACCGTGCCAAAACGGCATTTATTGTTTGAATACTGCAATACAATGGACAGAATTTGAAATTTGAGACTTTTTCATATTAAAAGTACCAAAGCACAATGCTTATTCCGATATATTGGATAGGAAGTGCCCATCAATGTTCCGTTCATTAACTGAAAACACGCTAGACTAATCGATTCTTGGGATTTAGGAATCGATATCATTCCGTAAAAATGAGAATCGATTAATATCGAGATATCGATATTTTTTTACCCAGCCCTAATTCTAATGAATAATCATGACAATAATAATTAATGTAGATTACTGTTTACAATTTTGGGGCCAGTCTGATTGATTTATTTTACCTTTATCCAGCATGGACACATTAAATTGGTCAAAAACGACAGTGTAGACATTTATATTCTTACAAAATAGTTCTGTTTCAAATAAATGCTGTTTTGCTTTTTATTCGTCAAAAAAATCATGGGAAAAAAAAAGTATATGTATAGCAGCACAGCTGTTTTCAACATTGATAAGAAATTCTTGTGAGCAATTTTTTAATTATCAAATCAGCATTTCTGGAGGATCATTTCACACTGAAGATGAGTAGAGGCTGCTGGAAATTAAGCTTTGCCATCACAGGAATAAATAAAATAAAATGTAATGTATGTTGTTGTTGTTTTTTTTACTGTATTTTTGATCCAATAAATGCAGCCTTGGTTGGCATAGAAGTATCTTTTAGAAACATGAAACACATTATACCGACCCCAAATGCTAGTTACTGTCTTTTATCATATTGGTATTGCCACCATAACATTTTCCAGTTGTCAGATTGAAATGCCAGTGTTGATAAATTTCAATACCGCATTTCCTTGTTCAATACTGGCATTTCCCCGTTTAGTCAAATGGCAGCAATCAGAAGAATTTAAGATGTGTGAGATTAATTTTGACGTAATGCCAAAACACAGATGTCATATCTTATGTTTACCAACTGTTTCTTATTGTGTCTGTCACAGTCAAGGGGATGGACAGTCTTTCCCCTTGAGATGGCAGATGTCATCTCACAGTCCTTCAGTGATGAATGGAAATGGACATTGTGCCATGGAAGGAAGTGTGGGTAAGACACACATATTCTGAATCATATTTCATAAGTCAATCAACATCCAATTGCGTTCACCGGTTAATCAATCAGAGCCTAGTTTGCCGGATTATAGAGTCGTCTAATTTTGTGTCACTGCTGTAGTCAGAATAGTTTGGTAAATCTTTTATTTAGAAGGAGACCGAATTTATCCCAGTTCTCACGCCGTCGCTGAAGGTGATCTCCTCTCTGCTTCTGTCATTAACTTAAGTGTGCTATCACAAAGAGTAGGATTACGAACACACTTACTCTAAAATTCCCCTACTGATGCAAAACAAACTCCAAATAGCACTCGGAATAGTCATTTTTTAAATTCTCAGAAGTAACTAGCAGTCTAGGAGAAAAATACATGGTTCTTTTATTGTAATACAAACATCATTTATTAATTTTGGAAAAAGGAGGTTTAGACTGCAAGTTTATACTGCCCCCTTGAGGCCAAACCAGGGCTGCACAACCTGATCGAAGATTCTGATTTGAGCCATTTGTCTGTCTCTCTCTGTGCTGCCATCAGTCTCACCTGAGGGGGTCTCTGTTACCATAGCAGTGGATGACTAGCAGTGATGAAATAAGGTATGAGAAATGATTGTTCTGCTTTTCACGGACATCTCTAAAGCAGAAGCCTTCGAGGAATCAAATGTAGTAGAAATTAAGTTATCTAATATAAACCGTTCTTTGTATTTCTAGGTTGACAGAGCGGGTCACGTGACGTCACAGCGAGGGGCGATTTCAGAAAGATCTCAATCACAGGTTAAGCTTACAGGAGTGGCGGGCGGCCCTCAGGGAGATGAGGGTGAGGGTGAACACCTGACCGCATGCTCAGTTTTCACATGGAACACTTCCTGCAGGAGCGATCAGGTCTCCGAAACCTCTCTTTTACTGATCAGGGTGTGAGAGAGCTTTATCAGGTGTCCCTGCTGTGTGATGTTTTAAATTCATTCTTTTGTGGTGAAATGCAGTTTGGTGTTTTTCTGTTGTGGGAATAAGTTCTAGCTTTATGACGAGAGACTATTAAATAGTGTCTTGTATGAAATTTTATAAAAACGTAAACAAGTACAGTTCATTTAATACAAAATATTTTATTTGTATTTTTCTGTTTTGCATCACTGTTTAGGAACAGTTTGTTTTAATCCTGGTGGCATCATGGATAAGCACGCGTCTTTCAAAGATGAGAATACATTTGCTCACATTAAGGATGGTTTTCCATGACATTCTAATTTATTGAGATGCACCTGTATATAATAACAACCAATAAAAATACAGAGGCCAGCCCTGATGAACCAATCACACACACACAGAGACACTTGCTGTGGGCTGGTCAGGCTTTATCAGATGGATAAAACAAAACAAAAAACACAAGCTGCTTCAGCTGAATCCAAGTAAACGTGTGCTTTTGGTGGGTTGTCAGTCTGTGCCGAAATACCTTTGGCCGAAATGTGTCGGAGCGACAGCGTGAACTTCAGTTGTCAGTATAGTGATGTCAGGAAACTCCTGAACAATGGACCGTGCACCTGTACACATCATTAGTTAATAATAGACTTTATATAAAAGAAGAAATTAATACTTTTATTCTTCAAGCTTGCATTAAATCGCATAAAATTAAAGTGACAGCAAAGACATTTATAATACAAAAAAGAAATATATTTCAAGTAAGTGCTGTATTTAGCAAGACTGATAATGATAAATGTTTCTTGTGACACTGAAGACTGGAGCTGCTACATTCAGCTTTTCCATCACAGTAATAAATTACTTTGTAAAATATATTAAAATAAAACGGTTATTTTAACTTCAAAATATTGCTCATTTTACTGTATTTTTGTAAACGAGTGCAGCCTTGGTGAGAAAAAATCCGACCCCAAGCTTTGAATGTTAGCGTATATAAATTATACATGTCAAACATTTTTTTAGAAATGTGTGAGTATATTCCAAATACTGGGATTAGATTTACAGCTAATTTTACATTGTTTTAGAAATGTTTAGAAAGCTTATTAACATTAACACCTACAAAGAAGGTAAAATAATACAGATATGTCATATAATTTATTCATGAATGAAAATACAGAAATGAGAAAGTCCTCACTGTTCGCTGTGTGTGTGTCTTACCGTGTGGAGTGGAGAAGAGACTCAGTAGTATAATATGTTTGGCCTGCAGGCCGTGTTCATTCAGCACCCGCACCGCTTCTATTACAGTGTTGCCTGTACCTGAACACATATACGCAACAATGAATCGTGCCTTTTATTGCCATATTTAAAGTATTTACAGGTAGACCCAGATGAAGTTGCAGTTCCTGTCATTCTCATTTCCTTTTTTTTATGCCATGATTTCGCCCTATCAATTCAAAGCATTAAATGTGAAAAAAAATAACAGATTCTATGCGGGCCATTTATTTCATGTTACAGAAGTCAAGTACTTACTAAGTATGGGGTACATGAGCAGAACCTTCCTTCGGCTGATGTCAGGAGGGAACTTTGCATAGTAAACTTTAGCCTTTTGTGTCTCCTCATCGCTCTGGATCAGAATCTTCCCGATACGGATTGATCTGCAGCAATCTCTTAGGCCTTGCTCCATGGCCTCACCTGCTCACACAATATATGCGTTTTGTATTAGTGTAAAGGGCATGCACACTAAATAGGGTTGTAAATTTCAGCAGGACTCACCACTCCTCATGATGCTAACCCCACAGTTTCCCTTTTCAAACTTCACACCCTCATATTTATGTCCTGCATAGGGAGTAAATAAGGAAACTGCATTTGCGCAAATTCATCCGCTGACAGTGGCAATGTTATATTAATATGCAAAAGGATTACAGTGAGCTGGGGGAATTAATCGCCATGGTAGCAGGCTCACCTGTTGGTGTGGTTACAGTGCATTCACTGTATGGAAGCTGATTGAGACCCTCCTCCACCACTAATCTTATCTGGGAGCAAAACAAACAACCCAGTCTGATTCAAATTGAAAGCTAGCAAAAACCAAATACAGAACATGAGTCAATCTACTATTTTCACAATACAAAACAATCAAGTGCAATGCAATCAACCATACATTTACTCTGTGTTGACTGAAATGTGTGTTGATTGCCTTTATTTACAAGGTCTTTATAAAGATAATACCTGGTTGTAAACCATTAGTGTGATATGTTGACATTTTAACACAAAATGACCATCATTTACACAATTTCTGGTTATGCTTACCAATCTATCAGCACAGAAGACAAAATCACCTCTACTGGTAGTTCTGAGTGAAACAGAAAGGGTCAGTCTTATGCACACCCCTTCAAGTAAAGTGTTACCAATTATTTCATGTGGTCTGTAATTCAAGTACAATGTAAATACATATGCATATCTCTATTTATACAGCTGTATATAGAGTAAATGATGCACAAATCTATACATAAATCTTATGTTCCAGATTCATACACATTATTATTAGTTACTGTAAAGTCGTTCTTATGACATATGTACCAAGAGCACCTTAAAAAAAAACAAATTCCTTGCGTGTCTGCGCACAATTTATTATAAAAACGGTTGCAATATATGATATATCTACGTGAAACAAAATGCCACGAGACTATATCCCAGTTTATTCCGTGTACATTTTAGATACATTCTGATAAGCTACGGGTTTATGTTCTTGCACACATGCTGTGGTATGTGTGCATATGATACAGAGCAGGCCTAAATATGGGACACGCAATGTGCATGCAATGCAGATCCGGTTGAAAGGCAGACTGGACACTCACTTGTCCCGAATGATTGTCTGAAGTTCTCGTATTTGGTCATTTAATGGCAAGAGCTTCAGCTGAGGTCCTATTTGTTGTTGGATGTCGCTCGTGGTTTGGTTTTCGCACGGTTCGTCTTGACAGGTCTCGGCTGCAGGGCTGCTGCGGGCGAAGCGGACGTGCTTCGCGGCGTGTTCGGGGCTCTCACTGTTATTCAGCTGCTGGTTATGGCACGGCATCTTCACGATAAGATCCGTTTCCATAGGACTAAAACCATAAAAAGAAAACACTACACAAAACCACCTGGTCCACTTAAACGATGGCTGTTCCACGG
>NW_015537978.1:128187-170908 GCF_001515605.1 Sinocyclocheilus anshuiensis | reverse complement strand
CACGACGCACACTCCCGGGGAACAACAACCTGACGTCATATCCCCTGTTCACCTGATTGGTTAGAAATCGTGCCAGTCTAAATCTCATTGACGTAAGGGGCGGGACACTGCGGCGCTCATTCAAACAAACCCGTCAGAGGCGCAGCTGCACAAGCGACTGGTGAGCAGTGAATTGTGGTGTTTTTAATACATCATGATATAATAAGGGTAATTACAGGGTTAAAAATAACAAATGCTATCATAAATAATGATCTTACAGGACGATGATTCAACACACCATTAAATACTAGTGCAAACGGTAAATGGTTAGTATATGTGACCCTGGACCACAAAACCAGTCATAAGTATTGTGGGTCAAAATGATCGATTTTTCTTTTATGCCAAAAATCATTAGGATATTCAGTAAAGATCTGTTTCCATGAAGATATTTTGTACATTTCCTACCGTAAATATATCAAAACTTAATTTTTGATTAGTAAGAACTTCATTCGGACAGCTTTAAAGGCGATTTCTCAATATTTTTTTTTGCACCCTCAGATTCCAGATTTTCAAATAGTTGTATCTCGGCCAAATACTGTCCTATCCTAACAAACCATACATCAATGGAAAGCTTATTTATTCGTCTTTCATATGATGTATACATTTCAATTTAAAAAAATTGACCCTTATGATTGGGTTTGTGGTCCAGGGTCACATAGGCTATGTGTCATACAATTCCAATAGATATTTACGTACGTCAAACATACAAAAAAATAAAATAAAATAACTATATAACTGAGTATCTGTCTGTTTGAATGAAGAAAGAAAGGTTGCTTTTGTTTACAAGAGGAACAAAGGTTATTTTTATTATTATTATTTCATCTAATATGATGGGGTTTTCTACATTTCTAAATTGCTTTCAAATTCTCTCGCTTATTTATTTGTTTGTATGATTGTTAAGTAACTGCGTATGTAATAGCAGTGTCCTAAACAAAGATTGCTTTGATTTTCAATGATTTTTCAGAATTATGGATTTAAAATTCCCTCGCTTTATTTAGTTATTTAGTTAGTAACTTCGTATGTAATACCAGTTTGTCTATGGGAAACAAACTAAATCTGCAGAGACCCCTAGCTGGTGCTTGGAGCTTGTGAAGCATCAGTGCGCATGCGTGCGCCTCTGCACCTGTTCAGCAGTGCCGCGCGCTCCCGACTCCTCAGCGCGCCGCCGTGCAAAATATGGGGGCGCGCTCTTTATGGCAGGTCTCAGAAGAGGGGGAGCAGCAGCGCACGAGCGCGCCGTCGTTGTCAGGGACGGACGGGGTACAGCTGGGAAAAACACATCCGCACGCACGCACACCCCCGTCTCCGTTACGCACGTACATAAGGCAAAAACAAAAGCGACTCTAAAGGAGGAGAGAGCGGAGCGCGAGCATGCGGCGAGGAGCAGGCGCTGCAGCAGACCTTTGTTTGTTTCCTGGAAACCCTGGAGCGCGAGAGAATAAAATGGAGTGGTAAGGGGCTCCGAGGCGCGAGAGGCGCGTCCACCTGCTGCTACCGGGAGGCAGTCAGAGAGGGCAAACATGCTGAGAGCGCTGCATTGAAGGGGGTTACGAAAAAACAACATTCTGCACGCCGAGCGATCAAACGGAGTCTTAAGAGCGGGCGGGACGGGTGTAACGGGAGGTGAGTGTGCGGGATGCGCGTCTTTGCGTGCGTGATGCGGTGAGTGGGCCAGTGTGACGCGCGTCAAACGCTGCAATGGGGAGAAATGGTGGAGCGAGTGCCAGCTGTCATGATGCGTCCATATTGCACAGGTGTGTTAGTGAGGGAGAAGACGCGGAGGAACGGCTCTATGAGTCGCAGCTCGCAGGCCATCGTTCGAGGGACAGAAAGCATTGGTGCTCATGACGAATACGTGAGGCAAACACACATACACACCACCCCCCTTAAGCCAAGGCCACAGCTACATACGCACTCGTTCACAGACAGCAATGTAACACGAACCCCTTCATGTGGCGTTATTCTATATTCACGCGTTTTCATTTTCTCCGCGTTTTGCTTGCGCCTCCGCGCCTGCGACCGATGCGGCATTTGGCGATGCAGAATAGCAGAGCGCGTATCATAGCGCACCATGCAGGCCTTCAATAATCAAGGGTGAACTCAAACCTGTTACGTCTCTCTGAATAATGTAAATTCTCTGGGCTATCCGAGATGTTGAAAGCGCGCTCGTCTTTCAGGCTTCTTGATATGGTCGTGTTAAGAGCATGGAGGACCTGTCAGTCACCGGACAGCCGTCCTGGGAAGATGTTATGGAAGTTTCTTTGATGCTGTCAAGCTGCAACGTGCATGTATAGGGCTATAACAGAACTAAAGTTCTCTCGTGCACAGCTTGAACCACCAAAAGCAATACCACAATCAATCAACTGACGAAAACCATCAATCAGAGTGAGGTCTGAGTGTTTTCCACACAGAAGCCAGACTTGCAGTCAGTGTTTAACCCTTGCTTTCTGTGACATAAATGGATGATATTTTGTTTGCTTGACTGACAGATTGCATCAGATTTATTGATCTCTGAAAAAGATCAAACAAACTCACACCGACATGGATTCGGCTTCTCCTTCTCTCTCTCTCTTTATGCGTCTTTCTCTCTAGCTCTCCACTTCTCTCTCTTCTGTAATTCCATTGTCTGTCTCTTGGGTGGATGTTGAAGCTGAATAAATATTAATTTTTTTAATAAAAAGCAGTTTGCAGACAGTGCCACTGCCCTGTTCTCTATCTCTCTGTCTGCAAAGCTGGCAAGAATGAGCCCAGCCATGATGTTCTCAGAGCAGCCCTAGGCTTTTTCTCATACTGTTGCTGGTTTGAAAGGAGCAAATCCTAGATTATTATTATATAGCCATTTCCAGATCTGGAAACGGTGCATGCCGGAAAATGTTTTTAGTGTGTAACAGTGTGTTGTTGTTGAAAAGGGGTGTTATGGAATTTTCTCTTGCTTTGCCTGTGGTCTAAACACAGATGATATTCTGAAATTATCCAGATAATGCAAATATGTATTGTAGATTGTGCTGTGTATATTTTTAAGCAAGACAAATTTGCATACTGCAACAGTTATTGAAATAGACCATAAACATAATGGATTTGAAAGTATAGTCAGTTGCATATGCTGATATAGTGAATGCTGATATTTTATAGGAAAATAAAGGTATTATCACCGGAAAAAGGATGACATTTTTGAATGACTTTTGATTAATACATTGAATTAGTTATGTTTGTTGAACAATGAAAATAACAAACATGACCTTTGAATAAAATTCTGCACCTTACCACTGCATTTTCATATGGAATTCCAAGCAAGAGATATTGAAATGTGATTTATTGTAAATAACCTCTATATTTGAAGTGTACATAGAAAAATAATAATTAACTGGAGCAGCAAACATGGGCACTGAAATGCATATAATGCCCACTCAACAGTTTCGATACTTGTGTAATTCATAAATCTTCAGTAGGTCAGTTCTGAAATCCTATGTAAATTCACATCGTGGGAACACTTCAAACAGTGTACTAGATATCAGCATTTCTCCCCACAGCATATGCAGTGTTGTCATGTTTATTTATTTATTTTTAAAATAAAAAACTATGTCTTTTTACTTACATATATGGCACACTATTCTGACATGCACACACAGCCTGAGGCAAAAGAGAGTGCACTTTCCTTTCTCTTCTCTGCTGTTATAAAGCTCTTTTATTTCTTTCACATCCTCAAGAGTTGTACTTCACAGTGAAGGGCAATCAGAGGACAGAATGATGTAAAACAATACAACTCACTGTAATACTGGAGAGTAAGAGAGAGACAGAAAGTGAAAACGGGACACAAATCGAGGAAGTCCTAGAGAGAGAATTCTGATTTGTAACTCGCAGTTAGCGCGATGAATAAATAAATTCTCTTTAAATTGTGGGAATTTAAACTGAAAATACTGATGTTTTTCTTTTCAGTTTTTTTCTGATCAAGTAAATTCTCAACAGTCATTCTTCATCATTTTAGCTGCTGATAATTAAAAGAATAGTTTACCCAGAAATTTAAATTGATCTCACCAACATGTCGAAACTTTCTAAAACTTCTATATGCCTGTATGACTTGCATTCTTCTATGGAACACAAAAAACCTTTATGAAAATATCCTAAGTTCTCTTTCTATTAAATGACTGTTTTTTGAAAAAAAAAATTTAAATCGTCTTTTCTCTTTCTCATCTTTTCTGATTCCACTTCTGAGGTTGTGTACTAGTCTTATACTGACTGCAAATAATTTTGGCACCAATGAGAAACTGCTTGATATATTTATTTTTTATTAGTCATTTTGGATAAAGCATCTGCTAAATGAATAAAAATCATTATCAGTTTATCTGTCAGATTTTTGCAAGGTTTTTAAATGGTCTTCAGTGCTGACAAATTTCTAAAGATTTTGGCTTCCTCTTTTACTGTGTCTCTCTGTGTGTTTCTACAGGCTGGACAGTTGTAATTATGTTAGTGAGAGTGAGATTCAGTTCAGATTGATGGATGTTCTACAGGAGTCCCGATTCTCAGGGGCAGATCGCAGCCCCTGCCCAAGAGATGCTAGTGAAAATGGTAGGCGTTCCCATGCACATATAAAATGCAGCATTTTATGAAACTAAAATATTGTATTTTAACTATTATTATCTGCACATTGTTTAAACATCTCATTGATTTCAGTGTAATATGTAAAACTCCTCTTTATATCTATATATAAATATATTTACAGATGTTCACCAGGAAAAATTTTACTTTAAGGATCTTTGTCTCTGCCTCTTTTTTTTAAGAATCACATGACCCATTGACAGATGTTTCACATGATCTAAGGCGCTGTGATGACATTGCTCCTGTGGCGCTGTCCCTGCCCTCCCTCTGTGGCCAGAGTCAGCCCTCTGAAGGTCCTCTTAGCCCAGCTGACCTGCATGATGGGTCTGTCTCCAACACCACCTCTCTGTCCTCTCTTTCTTCATTCTCCTCTCTTTCCTCCCTTTCATCTCTCTCTTCTGTGCCCTGTTCCAAACCTGTGACGCCCTGGTCTGTGCCGCAGACCTGTGACAGGTCGTCCCTCTCTAACATGGACTCCAGGGGCGGAGACTGCCTTAGCTGTCTGATCCCCAAAAATCAGACAGAACCGGAATCCTGTGAGTCCGTACTCGGCTTTGCCAGCATCAATTTGCAATGCCTTGGCCCTGCCCCCAGCGCAGGTCGCTATGGTGACCAGGTTCTATCTGACCAGCTGCTCAGCGGCCCCGCCCATCCAGCTGTAACCAATGAGGGGGCTGAAGAAGGGAGGTCGATGCAGGAGAGCGAATCAGATGAGGATCCTGCATCCAGGAGCATATACGAAGGTCTTGGAGAGGAGGCACAGGACTGGAGCTGTCTAGAGACTCTCATCAGTGAGAGTCGTATGGAGCTGTTGGACTTATGCTCCCGCAGTGAACTTGCAGTCAATCTGTTCTGTGAGGAAGATGTGGAGAATTACATGTTTCAGGAGGAGGAGACAGCACTCGGTACTGACGTCTGCTCGCTCAAGATACGCTATGAGTCCTATCAGGATGGAGTGCAGGAGAGGAGTGAGTCTGCCCTACAGGATGAGTCTCAACTAGGTTTCTTTCCTAGCTTACCTTGCAGTAGAAAAGAGGGGCCAAAAGTGAAACCAGACCAATCCACTGAGATTAAGGCTGATGACCACGTGACCCCCAATATTAGCCCAGACAGTAACTTTCTTTTTGACCTCAGCAACTCTCCGGAAGATTCCGGTGAATTCAGTGATGACAGCTCTTGCACAGGCTCCCCAGACCATGGGCTCTCCCTCCGCCATGGCTGCTTGTCCAGAGAAAACTCTAGCTACTCCAGCCAGCTAAGCTACCGCCTCCGAGCCAAGAGGAAGGTGGCCTACCGAGAAGACTATTTGTATGATGTGGACTCAATAGAAAGTGAGAAAAATGCAGAAAAACGAGAAAAACCGCCTGCTGGGCTTAAGAAAGAGCGTGATGACGACTGGTGCCCAAAGAAGAGGCGGCGGTCCAGTAGGAAGGACCCACCTGTCATTATAAAATACATAATCATCAATCGTTTTAAAGGCCAGAGGCACATGAGAGTGCGTCTGGGACGAGTCGACCCATCACCCGCTGTGGTCTGTCTGAGTCCAAATGCTCTGCTTCACTATGAGAGACTTGCACCATTAAAAGCATACTGGCAGGAAAGAGAAAAGGAGCAGCAGGAGCAGAATAGATTAACAGCTGCAGAAACAACCAAACGTCTCAATGGCTGCAAAAGACCAAGCACTACACCCAAACGCAAGCACAGGATGGCCAGACTCAGGATCCAGCAGATCCATACCGTACAGAATTCCCTCCCCAGACAAACTATAGTGGTCCCCATCCACAAGCAACCAGAGGGGACCGAATCCCTGAAAAGCACAGAGGAACCAAAAGAGGACATTACCTCCGTTACACACACTGCCAGGGCTAAAAGCAGAACACAGGAGAGAGAGGAAAGAAGAGAAGCAGGTAAAACAGGGAAGATAAAGAAGTTCAAAAGTGAAGCAAGACTTCGGTTGAAAAAGTTAAAAGAGGCTGAGACACAGGAAGTCCCAGAAGCCTCTGAGATTGAGCAGTGCAGCCCATGTTTACAAGAAAACCTTAGTAACTCTTCGAAAGATAATGCCACAGATGAAGCCTCCAGTAATGACCCTGAAAAATGCACTTTGACCCCAACTGCTCCAGGGACTGATGGAAATGCTGAACTCCTCCCCGGGGGATACCTGCAAACTCTTCTCGAAGCCTCTGAGTCATCAAGCACTGCTAACATCAACTATTTCCATCCAGGGCTACAGAATCCCACACTTCAGCCAGTCCAGAGCTGTGTTCTCTCTCCTCCCTCTGAATCAGAGCTGCCTCACTCTCCTCCACCTATGAACCATGGGCCCCACCACACGCATTATACTGAGCCAAGCCTTACTGAACCAAACCAGTCCATTTCATGGCCATCCGAACCATCTGCTGAACAGCTGCCCTTCTCCCCAGACATCCCAACCCAGTCGCCAATGATGCCATCGGGTTTTCCCACACCGTTGCCTGTGTTAGCAGGGGATAGCACAAATGTCAAAGGCTTTGGGCAAGTATCTCTGTCAGGGTGCAGGGTCTCATATGAAGAATCCCAACCTGATGCTGATTATGGCTTGAGTCCGACTGGCTCTCGGAGTGACAGTGGTGTAGGGCGACTGGTTAGCTTTAACTCCCAGGGATCACTTTCTGCCACCTCCAGCAACTACAGCTCACTCAGCCTGAGAGAGGGAGAAAGGGAGAGGGAAGAGGAGATTGGTGAGATCAACGATGGCTTCTTGCCGCATTGCAGCCCACGGCTCATCTTGCAACAAAGTCTAGAGGAGGTTGCTCCACTTCGAGAGTCAACTGACCTCTTAGATATCTCCAACTTTACACCTGACAAGTTCCGCCATTCATCTCTCTCGGAGATGTCGCCACCAGACACACCTAACTCTTCCCCTCAACTGCTGGGGAACTGTGGTAAAGTTGGAGAATTCTCGGAAGCAGCAGAAGCAAACGTACAATGGAACTGTAGAGTTGTCCCGCAGCTTAATCAAGACGGAAACCCACACCACCTACAGATACACTCTTTCAACACGGAGGAGGAAGAAGTAGGGCTAAGGGATCACAAAGGCTCAACAAAAAAGGGTGGGAAAAACGGACAAAGCACCAAAAAGAGCAAAACTGCTAAAACGGCGAAAGGAGAAAAAGTTAAGCTCCCACGTCAGGGGTCTCGTTCTGTGCGGAAGATCAAAGCCTTGCTAGAGGGAAAAGCAGCCAAAAGTGGAGGAGGGTCAGGAAGTGGCGCTTCTTCCCCTACCCCATCGCTTGGCTTAATTGGAGTTCAGGGGGAGTGGCCTATTACTGGGGGACTGTCAAACGATGACCAACGAGAATTCCAGGAACCATCGAACATCCTGTCCAATATAGTGTCTGGCATGGCTGAGGTGCAGCGTTTCATGAGGGCCTCTGTGGAGCCTCTTTGGGGGCCTTGTCTTTCACCTGGTCAACATGCCCTCCAGAGCCAGACACTGAAGATTCTGGGTAGCGCTGCTGACCTTAAAAAGCGGAGTGGTGCCTCAGGCGGAGGTCGAGGGAAGAAAGGGGCTGGGCGTGGTGGTAAAGCACTGCCTAAACTTGTTCCACCAGGCTTCTTTCCTACCCTCGGATTGGACTGTCTCCCACTTCCACACCGTCCAGCCCACAAAAAAATGTATCGTCACAAAAGCAGCGCTAAGTTCTCCCGCGAGGAACTCTTAGCGGGTAAAAGGGACATAAAAGGAGTAGCACTGACCGCTTTGGTCGAGAAACGGAGGTAATATTTTCTCTCTGCAATGTGCCCCTTCTCTTTCTCCGTTCCCTTCCCTCGCACCCTGCCAAATCCTCCTAAAATCCTTTCCACATTTCAGAGCTGCATGGCACTGACTTTACCCACAATCCTTTGCCTGGCCTACTGGAAGGCAGGCACATCCTGCATGTCAGCCCTGCTAAACTACCTACTAGACTGACTGAAGTCTCACTGTCATGGCTGCACCCTACTCACCATTGCTGCTTTGTTGCATTTTTATCTGACAAATTTTGAGTTGTTTTTATTTGTGTTTGGTTTGTTTTCCAAGAAGAAAAATGCCTTGAAAGTCTTTGGATACTCTTTTAGTGTGGTGTGTATCTAAATATCAATTTTTTTGTCTTTTTGTTTTCCGTTGCAGCTATAACACTGTATGTGTTAAATCGGTGTCACAGAACCATGGTTTAGATCGAGCCCAGCGCCCTGCTCTGTCTCTCAGCAAATGGTTGCCTTCTGTTCAGGGGTCAAAGGTCATGTGTAGTATTCTGTGCTAAGAATCGTTTCCCCTCATTTCTGTGCCAACCCCTCAGAACACTGGGCTCTGACAAGCTAAAAGAAAGCTTCTTGACCGAGATGCTCTTTTTTTCTGAGGTTCTGAAATTTCACAAGAGATATTTTCATTATTGTTGTTTGTTTATAAGTTGTGAGAAGGGGGTTCATTCATCTGTTCTCCAGTGAATCTCCTCCTGCCAGTATCAAAATGCTGTTGTACACAAACATATGCACTATTTACAAAACAAGATTATATCAAACATGTTTAAATTAATGTGCCAAACTATGAACAATTAAACGTACAGACATTTTTATCTACATAAATATTTGCTGTTTTATAATGTGGCAGTGATTGAGGAGCGAGTGTGTGTGTGCTTGGGATGGGGGAGTTGTTAATCTGAGATTCACTCCTGTTGCATCACATCTGTACAAACAGCTAGCGGCGAGGAGTCATCTCAACAATCAGAAGAAAAATGTTGTTGGTTTATTTTCTGTGTTTTACACTCCTGGCTATTTCAAGATTAGAGGCATGAAGTGAGAGATGCATGACGAGAATTTGTGGGAGGAAGCTGAAGTGCTATAATGGCAGAGAAAAACATTGGTTGCCTTTCATTCTGATGCATTTCTAGATGGTAAAAGATCACTCTGTTCGTGTGTAACAAGGTAAGAAAATGATCATTCCTTCTTATAACAAGACATACAATGCATTCTAACTCGTTTACATCCCCAAGTTTCTAGTTCGGTAAATATATTTCTCTGTTAGATAGAACTAACAGAGAAATAACTAGAAACTTAACTAGAAACTCTCTAGTTAAGAACAGGACCAAATATTTTTTGAAAGTTTTCTAAATTGTTGCTAGTGATGTGCATGCATTTAAAATTAAAACATGATATGGATATGTGATGTGAATGCTGATCCCCTGTATTACTTTCTCTGACTCGCCTGTTTTTTCTTACCTGATCTCAAAACCATTGTTTTTCTATTGCTGTTGGAATGTTATTTGTTGTGTTATAAAAAGAGGGAAAGGTTACCCCCATGTGCTGTTTACTACATTGCTTCAGGATCTTTTTTTCTGCAACTCCCTGGATCCCTTCTTTTGTGAATACCTATTTGAAAAGAAATATTTTCTCTTTGATTTTCTGCCCTTACGTTCACAGAGTGTGAAGCACTTTTAAGTTGTTCAACACTTCATTGAATTGACAACTAGTTTGAGAACTGTTCCTCCATTTTCAAAGTTTAGTGGGTACTTGTGCAAATGCTGTAACATTGCTGTGAATGAATTAAGGTGAAATTATTGGAGTGTTGAAATGTTGAAGAAAACGGGTGCAGATGATGAGTGGCATTCCACAGCTGGTGGTGCAATTCAGAAGTGAGCCTTGAAAACCTCTTGATTTTTAGGGCCTTCCCAGCCAAATCAACCGCACCAAGCAAAAGACCAGGAAATATTAGAATATAAGTTGGTTGTCCAAATTATTTTTTTCTGTGCTGAGTGAATGGAGATGTAACACAGTTGGTTCAGGTCCGTTGGCTCAGGGAACCCAACTGCATTCACATCTCTCATTCCCTCAGCTGCCCATCTCGCCATACAAACTCAAGCTGTTTTTACGTAGCACTACTGTTGCTAAACCTGCAGGACATCTGTGATGCCAGTGCAGGGTGCTCTTCTTCATACTTTGAGAGCAAAGTTTTACACCAGTGAAAACTGTATAGCACACATCCCCTGCACTGACCGAAGCGTTCATATTTTTTGAAAAGTTCTTAAACGGTGTTATTCCCCTATAAGTGCATCATGTAAAGTTAATACAGGCATATCAAAAACTTAATTGTGCCCTATTTATGAATGTATTATATTGTCAAGTTGGAAGTCTTTTTTTTCTTCATGATTTATTTGACACTCCATTACTTGTAACTACTTTTGCCTTTTTTCATCATCAAGGAAAAAAAGAAACTCTTTCTACTGCCTGGTCTGTCTTCTCCAGGTGGATTCTCAATGAACTTCTTGATGTAGGAAAAAAAAATAATGACCTGTATATTTTTCATTGTGCCAATTTGTAACATATTTTCTAAGTGTATATTTTTCTTAGAAAGTGATGTGAGGTCGTTCTTACTGTGGCTTTGTTCTTTTCCCTTTTCGGCAAGTGAAAAGGTTGCTAATTGCCATGATGTTTTCTTTATTTCTTTTTCTTTCTCTCTCTCTTATTTGTTTTTTGTTTGTTTGTTTTAAAGCCAAAAATTGAAAATACTATAAAAAATAAATAAAAAACGATTGTAAAGGAGAGAGAAGGAGAGCAAGCTGTGACTCTTTGTTGAAAGGTTTTGTAATTGGACCAATCTTGTTGTAAGAGTGTTGTGCTCTAGTTAAAATATATATTAATTTAAAGATAAAAAAAGAAACCATGAAAACAGACAGTGGAACAATAACACTAATTTGTGATCTCATTGCTGTTTTATAGATTTCATGTAAATTATTCTAGTACTTTGTTTTTGTTGTATCTGTCACAAAAGTTGAAATATTTGTGATCAAGCCTGTGTGGTGACAAATGTACTATTGGTAACTTGCTGAGTTTTGTAATCATGTTTATGGAATAAATATTAATTAAAAGAGCTTTTGATCACTCGTTTCAGTACTGACTCGTTTTTGTTTGTGGAAACATGAACAAATCTAATTTGATCAGGCTTTATCGATTCTCTAAATCAGATCTCTAAATCAGTTTTGATGGCGGTTTTGCCAACTATACAACAGAAAGCAGTCCTAGGAACACAGACGACACCTCTTTTACCACTAGAGTGCATTATTTACTATAGCAACCAGAGTTTTTTCCCCCCTAGGAATTCACTTAAAAACTAGATAAACCAGCTGCACTGGAGACATAATTTACATGTTTTATGAAGCGTAGGGTCATTGCAAAATGAGTTCATTGCAAATGTTTGTTAATATTTAAACTGTATATAAGCTATATATATGATACACAAGACAGTTTTAATAAAAGCCTGTTGACATTAGACTTTTAGACATAAGATTTCTCTGTTTTAAAGGCACAAAATGTCATTTTCGCTGCTAGAGGGCGCGTATTCAAAATAAACAGAGACAAAGGCTAGTTTGATGGCGCTGTGACTGAGTGTGGAATCATGGGAGTTGTGGTCTTCATCCCCACAGCCGATGCAATCCGACGGGATTCTGGCAGAAATCATGTTCATGGATGAGCTAATGATTTATTAACGTAGTAGAATGAAGCAGGGTGAGGCTGAAAGCCGTCGAATGGAAAGAGGCCGCTGAACGAGCGTGATACGTCCGGAAAGCAGCGGAAGTAAGCAGCGCTGTTTTATCATACTAGATACATTTGAAAGTTCTGTTATAATGCTACTCTGTGCGGTCGTCACCGGTCTATTAAAACGCACAACATATTAAAGCGTCTTTGGTGTTTCCACGTTTCCTACAAAACAAAACCGGAAATCGAGGGGTTATGACGTAATTGGCAGGCGACACAATGACACTATAGACACGGTCTGTCACTAGTTAAAATTGCTTATTTCTCTGGATTTAAACATTCTTCGAAACATTTGGGATAATGTAAGTACACAAGTAAAATATATAACACTGTTTTTGTTTAACGGTTTTTGGATATTTTAATAAAAAAATCTTAAATATTGTGCCTTTAACTGGTTTCTAACTGTTAAACGATATGTTATATTGTTCTTAATGAAAGTGATTTCAAAAAGTTATCGAGAAAATCTAGCAAATCTAGTTGGCTGAGAGACCGCTTAGTTGTCCCGGTGTTTATAAATGTAAAAAAAAAATCCCCATCTAAAATTAAATTAAGCAATGTCATTTTTGACCGAGTGTGCACGAACGCAAGCGAAACGCTGGAACATCATAAAGTGTGTTGCGTGCATGTCTGTTTAGCTGCCAGTCATCTAGCCCCCAGAAATATGTCCAGTCATAGCGCCGAAATTGACGCGCGCCACAGTTTATGGGCGTGTTTAACTGAAGTGGGCGGGGCTATGTTTAATATAGGAAAACATGAAACAGGTCAATGTATTTTTTGTAATCAGGCAGAAACAATAGAGCACGTTTTAATAACATGTAAAAAATATGAAAAAGAAAGGTTAAAACTCATTAAGGAAGTAAGAAACATGGGTGTTGAATCATTTAATTTGTCAAACCTCTTGAAAGAGCATGCAGAACAAGGTAAAATATATGGTGCTATTGTTAAATACATTAAAGGAATAGGATTAATCAGGAGAATTTAGGAATGTGTGTGTGTTTTTTATTTATTTATTTTTTTTAATAAAATATAGATAAATATAAATATGTATTTATTAGTGCTCCACACTCCAGTCCAGTTGGTGGCGGTAAATGCACCAGAAGTTGGTTTGCCATCCGCCATAAAACGTTATTAGAAGAAGAAGATGGGCGGGGCTACGATGGCACGTACTAGTGGCTTTTGCTGCCTGCGCGGACGGATCCGATTCAGAAGAGACGACCTGCACCAGGCCCTCTTCACTTACTTTATTGAGATCAAACATTGATTTAGAAGAGGTAATTTTAGCTTACAGTGTTTTTTAAAAACACTGTACACCATCCCGACACTATAGGCACCACGGATCAGCCCAGAATGCCAAACATTAAGATATTTTCAGGCAGTTCGCATCCGGATCTGTCGCAGAAGATCGCGGACCGACTGGGACTCGAACTGGGGAAAGTGGTCACCAAAAAATTCAGCAATCAGGAAACCTGGTGAGTTATTTACAGTCAGATTTGCAACTGATTTCCCGGAATGTTTTGGCTAGGGTAAACGGAATGGTAAACACATGGCAACCACGTTTTTTTTTAGTTTGTAGTTTTCTGAATTGGAAGGTGTCATCTGGCGCAATGCGCCTCGTACAGGCACCAGACTCAATTTCCCAGCATGCACCTGCATTAAGCATGTGACTCGGGGCCGCTAATGCTAATTTTAAACGTACTGTCTGGCCTGCTTTGCCACGTGAGGAGTTATAACGCTATTAAATGTACCCTCGTGAAATGCTGCCGTTTTTTCATTATTTATAATTATTTTTAATAGAGTTAGTTTCACTTCCATAGCTAAAAAGAAGGAATATGCAGGTACACGACCACTTTCATATCGTGAGATTAAATCTAATCTTGGCCCTGGTGTCTGTGTTTATATAATTGACATTTAACTCCAGATGAGTGGAAGCCTTGTGACCCTAAAAGATAAAATGTGGCTCACACTCTTTATCTGCTGCTGACATGAGATAAATGCAGTCAGGTTTTTGACGCAATAGTTTCAGTTTGCTTTTTAATGGATAACATTCTGAACCCCAGTGGTGTTTATATTTAAAAATCAACTCAAATCAGATACACCTCTAATCAGGCAGACAAGTATAGATTTATAGTGCACTATCTTTAGTGACTGAGATCCACTCAACCTTGTTTGTTTGTGTGTGTGTGTTTTTGCAGTGTAGAGATAGGAGAGAGTGTGCGTGGAGAAGATGTCTATATTGTCCAGAGTGGCTGTGGCGAAATAAACGACAATCTTATGGAGCTGCTGATCATGATCAATGCCTGTAAGATTGCATCGGCCTCCAGAGTCACGGCGGTTATTCCTTGTTTCCCCTACGCTCGGCAGGACAAGAAGGACAAGGTGGGGGTGAGGGGAACAGCTTGCTTATTAACACGTACACACAGTTAATCATACATTAACCGCATCACTGTTGGTGGATCCATGTGGGCTATTTTCTGTAAGTCTTTCTTCTGTGGTGTCGGCTTGTGTTTTCTGGCCCTTTGGCAACTTATAAGGCATAGCTAATTATGCTTGCTTAGCCCTTCTATATCTTCCTGTTAATGTGTATTTGGTTAGTGGTTGTGATGTTACTTATTTATGAGTATATGTTTATGAGTGAGAATTTTGTCTGTAGAGTCGGGCTCCAATCTCAGCCAAGCTGGTCGCCAACATGCTGTCTGTAGCTGGTGCAGACCACATCATCACTATGGACCTTCATGCATCTCAAATTCAGGTAAAAACAGTGCAGTGCCTTTCCTCCAAACAAGCTCAAAACAAACCCTTATCTCTCATGAACAGAGATCACAGACATAATCCTACAGTCAGGCCTGAATAGAACTGGGTGCGCCTTCAATTTCTTCAGCATTTTATAGTTGAGACTTGGACACTGAAAGTTTTTTTTAATGGTTTGAATTTGAGTGAATGTGTTTTGTATGTGTGTGTGTTGTTAGGGGTTCTTTGACATCCCAGTTGATAACTTGTACGCTGAGCCGGCAGTCCTCAAATGGATAAAAGAAAACATCAATGAATGGAAGAACTGCACCATTGTTTCTCCTGATGCTGGTGGAGCCAAGAGGTGTGTTTTCTTTCCTTTTCTGTCTCTCAAAAACATTGGGTCTCGTTCACTAACCATACATACACACAAATGTGTGTTGATACCTGTGTGCAAAGGTTCTTATAACTTTTATAACATCAATACGTTTTTTTTAATTTTCTTTCTTTTTTTTTTTTTTAAAGGGGTGGTTGATTGCGATTTCACTTTTTTAACACTCTGCCTCTCTCTCTCTCTCTCTCTCTCTCTCTCTCTCGGTCTCATTCAGCTCAGATCCAACAATGAACTGTTCCAATTATACACTTATATTCACATATAGCTATGAGAAGCATTAAACATGGTGCAGTTGCCGTACTGTATTAAAGCTTTAATCAGGATAAAACTGTATATTAAAAATCGAACATAAGCAGTAGCATTTGCAAATAACAGCGTATCTAAAAGTATGCGACAACAACAAACAAAAAACATAGGCCTACCATTAAAAGCCGTGCTTGCACAGGTTCTGCACGATCCTCTTCAATAATATCCTCTGCTTCTCAATCGGGCTCAAACTGATAAGCGATATTAACGACGCCATTGTTTACAATACAACTGGAGCACATGCTGCTGAGGTGAGGGGCGGGACATTTAGACGCACACTAGAGGCGGTTTAGCCAATCACAACACACTGGGCTAGCTAACCAATCAGAGCCCATCGCCTATTTCTGAGGGAGGGGCTTCATAAAAGAAGGAAATGATCAGCGTGTTTCTCAGAGAAGGGACAGAGTGGTGTGGAATAAACGTAAATTATGTGAAAAATAATGCGTTTTTTAAAAAACGAAGCATTAACACATGTTAGACTGCACCCCATAAACACGATCAAGCCTAGAAAAAAAACTGTGAACCACCCCTTTAAATTAAAATTTCTGAAAAAATCTGGGAACACTTGATACCCCACGAACACAAAAATCATATACTCTTTGTGGCCTTATAAGCATATTAAGATGAAAATTTATACATGGATATTAAATCATTAAACAATTATATATAAAACATTGAATCACCAGTTTAAAAAAAAGTGGTCTAATTTTCATAATTGTTGAGAATGACTGAACCTCTGCGGAAACCCCTTATGTGGAAATGGTTTGGTTGTGTTTTAAGCCTTCTACACACAATTTTCGGCTGTCCCAGACGAAAGATTGGCATTGTGAGACAATCGTGGTGATTTCTGTGATCGTGGCTCCTAAACGGTGGTTGGACAGTGAGAGAGGTTTAAAGACGGCCGTTGTCACGGTCTTGTGACCAAAGACAGCCTGGGATCGTTTTCTGACAATGTCAGAAATTCAGCATCACACAGTGTTTTTGCTGCTACGACCCATGTTTAGTGACCAGCCAATAAAAATGCAACATGAAATGGCGTGTTGATCAACGCAACATGGCGCTAAAACTTAAAACTGCTTACCTCAAACTCACTTAACTTCCTTTTTCACAGATTCCTCGTTTTTCAGCAACCATAAGAAGTACAGCTGCCAAACTGCTTCGTCATGCTCTTTTTGTTTACCACTAGCGCATGCTAATGACGATTTATTCTATTCTTAATAGTAACTTGCACTGTAGCCTACAAGTCACTAGGTGTCATCATCGTACAGTCTGCATACATGTTGTACCCAAGTTTATTAGATCCATGTCGCTCAGTGTGATTGGTAATGATCTTATAGGATTGCTAAAATCGTGCAGTGTGTAGAAGACTTTATACAAATGGCTAACCTCAGGCATGTGGTGGCCAATTTAGAGTACTCCAAATTCATTGACATTACAACGAGGTTAAGAACTAATTGGAGTCTGCACACACGTGTTGTGAATTAGGTGGAATTTCTTTACCGATTTTTTTCTGTTTGTATAAATGTGAATAATTCACACAACTATTAGTGAATGAGACCCATTCTCTTCATTTCTTTCCTTAATTCACTGTCACTCTTGTTTCCCATTCAGATTTCTCTTTGTTTATCCTTTTCACATTGAGTTTATGTTTTAAAAAGTCTTTTAAAATAATGTATTTTATCATATTTTTGAGTTTTGGACTACATATCATTTGATTTTTATAGCATCGTAACCCTTTCAGGTTGTTAAACCTGGAGAATTGTAGTCTATAATGTTGATCAGGCTCTTGAAGACGATGGACATGAGTGTGTTTTACTCTTTTAGGTGTGGAGGGTAAGGAAATGTCAGGTTTTTTTGTGTGTTTGTGTGAGTGTGTGACTCTGCTAACAGTGGATGGCTTGGCCTAAACCTTCAGCAGTATATTATAGTGGTGGGCATTTTTTGTAAATCTGTTTGAAGCCTTTTAAAGCTTGGCTAATTTAATCATGCTGATTTGTCTTTTGAGAGATGTACTGACTACAGCGCCCCCTTTTGTAACCATTTAAGACACTCAAGTGAGTGAGTGAGCTTATGCACACTGGTGTTTGTACTGTACTTGTGTTTTTACTGTAACTTTTGCACATGTGTCTTCTCTGTGATGTGCATGTGACACTTGCAGAGAAGCCTGAATGCATCCATGGTCATTTACCACTGTTGTACAGAATGTTGCTTAAGAATGTTGTGTTCGTTTTATTAGAGTGACATCCATCGCAGACCGACTGAATGTGGACTTTGCCTTAATCCATAAGGAGCGGAAGAAGGCCAACGAGGTGGATCGTATGGTGCTGGTTGGGGACGTGAAAGACAGAGTGGCAATTTTAGTCGATGACATGGCAGACACGTGTGGGACAGTATGTCACGCAGCTGACAAGTGAGGACACGCATGATACACGACCGCTTTCATGCTCAAACAAATGCACATTCATGATTATCCTGCTGATTTGTCAGACATCATGCCTCCATGTTCTTGCCTGTTTGTGTAATTGCTCGTGTGTCTCTGTCTTCTCTCAGATTGGTGTCTGCGGGAGCCACTAAAGTGTACGCCATCTTGACCCATGGTATCTTCTCCGGTCCAGCCATTTCTCGGATCAACAATGCCAACTTCGAGGCAGTTGTGGTCACCAACACAATTCCACAGGAGGACAAAATCAAACACTGCAACAAGATTCAGGCACAGACATTAATCTTATAGAAAATGATGTTGTGGTTCTTTATGTTTTCTGTTATGTTCTTTTCTATCCGTTTCTATTTTAATTAAACAAATGTTAGTGGAATATAAAAAATCACATTATTATGTAACAATTGCACATTGTATATTTCAAAATCAGAACTGAATATCAAGCTTGTGAATCTGAATCAAAGTGAACTGGGAAATCAGTGATTATATGCAAGTCTATTAAGGTTTCACAATTTTACAACCCATTTTTGATACATATACTGCTACCGTTCAAAAGCTCGCCCAGGATACATACTATCTTATCCAACATATACAGTAAAAGCCTGTATATGGTAAAATGCTATTAGAATATAAAATAACAATTTTATATTTTAAAATAGAATTTATTACTGTGATGGAAGGCTGAATTTTTAGCAGCCTTTACCTCTGTCTTCAGTGTCACATGATGCTTCAGAGATCATTATTATATGCTGATTTGATGCTCAAGAAACTCTTCTTATCATCAATGTTAAAAACAGCTATTTTAGTGGAAATGGTGATACATTGTTTTTTTCCCAGGATTTTTTTATGAATAGGGAGCTCAAAATGACAGCAATTGATTGCACCCTTGCTGAATAAAATCATGTAAATTCTTTCAAATATATATATTTTACTGACCCCAAAATTTTGACCGGTAATTGAACTGGTATTAACTTCTGAAATATTATCTGATTTGATTGTTTTTCATATAGTAGAAATGGTTTATTTTTTCCTCATTACTCAGAGCATGTTGACTAATTTATTTCTCTTTTCCTTTCCAGGTGATCGACATTTCTATGATCCTGGCTGAAGCCATTAGGCGAACACATAATGGGGAGTCAGTTTCATACTTGTTTAGTCATGTCCCCTTATAACACAAACACACACACACACATCATGTCTTCACACACGCCATCACTGTGTACAAACTCATATGATGGAGAACCATTGCTGGCTCTGTTAAGCCATGTTCCTTTGTAAGAGTTCCATACATGCACCATTTAACTGAAGACACATTCTGGACAGTGAATGAAAAGAACGAAAGCCCTTTGTGCTACACACAGCACCCTCTTTCTGCTGCATGCGCAGGGTATTGTGATATGTAACAACTCCTAAAATCTTGATTTCCATTCACTCTCCACTCACTGTATTTCACCCGTCACTCTAGGGTATATAAATGTTACCTGCATGTTAGACTGAAGATTCACTTGAACGTTGCTGTCTGTTATTTCTGCTTTAGAAACAATTACATGACAATGATAGATGACAGCCCGTTTATAATGAAAGATCTAATACTGGATTTTATTGCTTTCAAGTTTGTTGTTCAAGTTTGTTGTGAAACTTAAAGGTACAATAGATGTTTATGACTTTTGTAACATTAGTTTTGTTATAGAATCTAATTACTAACATATGGCTAGATTGAAATAGAATATGGGTTAAGCCCCCCTTTAGATTGCCATTGTTATGGCAGCTGGATTTTTTTCTTTTGTTTCTCTTCTCAGGTTGCAGTTTTAGGTTGATTTTTGTTCCTCATAACTTTATTAATTTTCATCTCTTCAGGGTCTTTTGACAGGGTGGAAGCCAAGATCTGAGTATAAAAATTAGGTCATTTTTTTTTTTAAGTTGTGATAAAATGTTTCGTTCATGTTTACAGTTAGGCAGCATTTTTGACTGCTTGAACACAGATCTGTGAAGTGCCCTTTAGATTTGACTGAACACACATACACTTAAGTCCTGATTAAGTGGCTACTGTGGAATTGGCCCAAACAATCAGCCTGTTGAACTATATTTTTTTGTTGTTTCTTGCTTATCTGCGTGAGTCAGTGTGTTTGGTCTTGGAGTATGTTTCTTTTCCATGCTACTTAAGCGAGATCAGAGATAATACACACAGCTATCCTACAGCTTACACTGGAGCAGAAAGTGAGATGACAGAGCTTGATTTGATAGGTATATGCCGTTTGCCTTAACGAAGGAGAAAATACTGATTGTATCTTGTCTGAATGCAGAATGAGGAGTAAAATATTTCATTGTATAAACTGCACACGTTTGTGGTCTAATCTTTCCATTTGTATACAATTTCATATTTTTTTATATTTTAATATTTTTAAATAAAGTTTTTAAATATATTTTAATATGTTTAAATGATTGCCTTTAATTTTTAAATTCGAAAACATGCCAAATTGGTTTTGCAAACAACTATTTCATTTGATATTTCAATGTCACACGAATTTAAACGTTTACTAATAAATGACCGCACACTAGGTGGCGCAATTTATTAGTTTTACGGTTTGAAAGGTTAGAACGTAAAATAAATACGCATTGCGTTATTTAAAAAGAAACTTGAATTTAAATACACTGTTTTTAATGTTTGTTTTTTTTACGTAATTTAAAAACTAGCGGTAGACATATGTAATGCTTGGGAAATTATTGCAAATGGTTTGAGGTTTGGTTTACAGATTCTACTTGGCTCTATTCTGACTGACAGATCACAGAATCCCAAGAGAAATAAATTCACCCATGCGTCACTCCACAGAAACAATTATAAAGTAATTAATATTTCAGTAATTGTGAGGAAAACTGAAAAATTATCTAGTCGTTTGTCCAAGTCACGTTAAACAGAGCCTTATCCGAATACCGACGTGTCTCGAGCCCAGAGTCAAGCTCGCGCTCTCCGCGGTGTCCTGACTTTATCTCGCCACACGATTGCAGGATTACCGTCTTATCTTAACGAGCAATGTTACTTCCCACGGCTCCGCACTGCAGGCTATCCTGTTATCATCCACTTGTCTTATTTATGGACGCCTGTTTTGAAGTAATGCGAACTATATGAGTGACAAGAGAACGCGCGTAGGCCTACTTGGTCATCAAATAATATTTCCAAAGTTTTTACTGAGGGAATGCCGTTTTCTGTCACCAGCAAACAAATACAAACGGACTCGAGCAGTGAAAGAGAGAGAGAGGACAGAGCGCTCGCCTAGTTACCTCCTTTCGACCTCCTCAACTTTTAACCCCGCAGCGCGCAGCCGTCGCGCACAGAGATGTTGACGGAAAAGCGCTGATTATTTACCGAACAAACTTGGGAGTCTACGCGTAAATTCGGCGCCAGATATGTGAGTACAGCGAATTTCTCTTCTTACGCTATTTAGGACGGTTCTTCAGTTTTGTATTTGCATTTGGAAAGCGCATAGGAACTAGCAGGGTTATCTTGGAGGACAAGAGGTTTTCGCGCAATGTGGGTGTTTATGGTGAATTTTGTCGCCGTGTGTGAGTTTGGACATGGCGTGTCATGAGTGTGTGAATGAAAAAGATGTGACGAAAGAAAGCATCACTTAATGGGGGACAGAGAATGGATGGAGAAAAGAGAGACACGGCAGAAGGAGGGACAGAGCTCGGCGAAGGGGTTTGAGGAGAGAGGAACATCACAATTAAAACGCCCTAAACTCCTTTTGTAGATATTTTTATTTGTATTCAGGGAGCTTAAAAATTATAGGCCTCTTGGAGAAATAAATCAGTGGGGACGAATTTAAAATTGCGTCTTTTTCGGAATTAAGTCAGCAACGGAAAGCTCATTAAACAATGAGGTAAGTAGCTTCATGCGAGGAAATTATAAAGTTACAATTTATCTAAGTTATTGGATTCTGTATGAATAAATTAAGATAGTTATAGCAGCCTCGATTCGAGAATTTCCGATAGTCGCCTACATATTTTAGGCTACACATTTTACATTAAGAACCAAAGCGTCCTGAAATTCTCTCCATCGAACGCAAAAATCGCTGAAAGCGCGAACCATTGTTTCAAGGCAAAATATATTTGTCTTCTACTTTTGTAGCTACACAATAATTTAAAGAAACCAGTTGATTACAGTTAATGTGGATTTTTTTTTTTTAATTATTAGTTTTCATTTAGGCTATTTATTTTTATTTAATTCTGGAGATCACCTGGTGAAAATATTTCTACCATTTCCCTTTCGCATCTTTTAGTTCACCGTAGTTAAACTCAAACGGGGATATGGCGAATTTAGAGTTCGGATCTCAGCAGTCATGTTCCGGCGGCGATTCCCCCGCGATGGGATTCGAGAAGGAGAAAGATTCCGGTCATCACGGTCGGTGCAAAACCGGGTCTCTGCCGCTGCAAACTCAGCTCTCCCAACAGGTCAGCCATAACTCTGCACGTGCAGCAGAATGCGAGGCCAAAACTCTGCTGACAGATTTATTTATTTTTTTGTCAAGATTTGATTGTTATTGTATTATTATACTGTTGGTCTAGTTGTTTATTTTAAGTGGAATTATTTAGGCTATTGCACATTGGAAATTCACTAGGATGATGGCATATGTGCGAATGAATTAATAACGTTTATATAACAAGCAAATAGACATTTTATAGCATCACACTGATTAATACAGAAGTGCATTATTTGTTACGTAGTGTATTTAGATCATTTCTTGTCATATGTCTGTCTGCAAAATGTACACGCGAATCCTTTTAATTTGCTTTCAAATTCGATATTATTAACAACCGGTCTCGACTATATTTACAAGACTGATTAATACAGAAGTGCATTATTTGTTACGTAGTGTATTTAGATCATTTCTTGTCATATGTCTGTCTGCAAAATGTACACGCTAATCCTTTTAATTTGCTTTCAAATTCGATATTATTAACAACCGGTCTCGACTATATTTACAATTATGATTCGTATGGACTAATTAAAAAACACTGGTAAAAAAACAACCTAAAATCCATTCTTTATTTAAATACATCTGTATTATATTGTTTGTATTTGTCAGCATATTTTGGCAGAAAAAAGGTTTAAAAATCAGCAGTAATTTGCTTTTTTTTTGCCGATCCTGGCGCGCAGGGTATGGAGGGAATCAAAGTTTATTTGCAGGAGAGAGATCTGTGGGCGAAATTTCATGATGTCACTACAGAGATGATCATCACTAAAGCTGGCCGGTGAGTGACTCTTTTTCATTTTGATTTTTCTACCCCACAATGTATAAAGATAGAAAATATATTTTTTCCTTTTTATTGCATGTTCATGGATCAATCTATTTTCAACACACAATTCCCCTGGCTGGGAAAGGCCCCTGGAGGACAACAGTGAGAAATAGGGCACAATTTGCATGCTGCTGTACCAGGATTTTTTTTTTTTTTTCAAATAAATATATTCCCATTTTTCTAGTGTTTTTAACTAGAGTGAGTCACTTTAAATAAAACTTGAAAATGATAAATAATTGATTTCTCTAAATATGTGTGATACCTCTTGTCATTACATCCAATGACTTCATGGATCAGGAAAATGTTGACAAACAAGACAATACTCTCACTGTATTAAAATTATTATTATCACCATTATTATTTGACTATTGTTGTTGGCTCTCTAATGGATCATTGGTCTTTTACAGACGAATGTTTCCCAGCTACAAGGTGAAGGTAACAGGCTTAAACCCCAAAGCAAAATATATCTTACTGATGGACATTATTTCAGCTGACGAGCATCGGTATAAGTTTACAGATGACAAATGGTAAGAAAGTGTTAAATTATAATTTATATAAACTATAATACTACTAATAAAATACATAAAGTAATAAGAGGTTAAACATTTATAAAGATGTTTGATTCTTTTTCAACAATGAATCTTAACTAGGCATTTTATTTAATAGATTTTGAATGGTGATTGAATGATTGTATGAAAGGTTATTGAGCTGTTGATTGTAACTGACTGAAAGAAACAGGTGTAGCTAAATCAATGCATGGAGGAATGCTAAGAGAAAGATATGCATAGCATAAATACAAATTAGCTCTGTTGTGTGTTGATGTTGTGAAATGATGCAAGAATAATGCCAATTATAAGCCTTGGTTAGAGAATATTGTTCAGTGAGTGGAGGATCCACACAGAGCAGAGGAACTCAACTGTGCCTGAGATAGAAGTTTATTTTGTAACCTGAACTTTTATCTCAGAATTGTGGAGCAGACAGAAAGTCCTTATCAACTCGTTTTGTGTCCTATCTGCTCTGTAGGTCCATCAGTGGTAAAGCTGAGCCGGCGATTCCAGGCCGACTGTATGTGCACCCAGACTCACCGGCTTCAGGAGCTCACTGGATGAGACAGCTCGTCTCTTTCCAGAAGCTCAAACTCACCAACAACCACCTGGATCCTTTCGGACATGTCAGTGATGATGCCAGTCAAATCTGATTGGTTATTTACTGATGAACATAATTAAACTCTTCACTGGTTTACAGCTTAGTTGGATTGAACTGGACATGGAACAGGGTTTTTGTGGGTCTTTAAAGGGTCTTAATTCACTCTTCCATAAAATAAGGCCCTAAAATGTCTTAAATCAGAGCAGAAAGTCTTACATTCATAAAGTCAATGTTGCATGCAATGCTGAATGAATATCTTCCTCAGTAGTTTCGTCTTCTTTTCCAAAACAAATTTCTAAACATCTTTAAATCAAGATACATTTACTTGAGTTGCAAAATGAAGATATGACGCTGAACAAAATTAAATGAGTTTATGTTTAAAACAAGAACAAATATCTGTCAGTGAGGCATGACAACTTGATTTTTTTTTTAATTATTATTGGCAGATTTTTTTTTCATCACAAATTTGCATCATTTTGATAAATTTCACAGAAAGAAGACTTCTTATCGCCTGTCATTTTGCTTCTCAAGTAAATGTATCTTGATTTAAAAATCTTTAGACATTTGCACTGAAAAACAAGACAGAAATACTGAGGAATAACATCAGTTTCTTTGCAATGTGATCTGAAGGTATAATATGGATTGGAGCAGATTGGATATGGATATTTTTTTTTTGTAAATCAAACCAAATTTTGAAGTGTTGCTAATATAATAAAAACATTTTATTTTTTGAATTCTCTTAAAAAGGTCCTAAAACATTTAAAAGTCACCCTAATAAAACCTGCAGAAACCCCTATGTAACCAATGTGTTGATCAGGAGATCTCTTCTGTTATTTGCTGCAGATCATTTTAAATTCCATGCATAAATACCAGCCTCGCCTGCACATTGTTAAGGCAGACGAGAGGAACAGCTTTGGCTCCAGCAACACAAGTTTCTGCACACACTCATTTCCTGAGACGACCTTCATCGCTGTAACATCCTACCAGAACCACACAGTAAGCAAGACCCCTATGATCGTAGAAAAAATGCATACATTTGCAGAAAGCAGCAGAGTGTTCATCTTTAATCCTCCGTTTTTTTTAGATCACTCAGCTGAAGATTGAGAATAATCCATTTGCTAAAGGTTTCCGTGGAAACGACGATATCGAATTGCATCGCATGTCCTGTACACCAAGGTGGAACACACATATTTTAAACATATTAATACGCATGCAAACATTTTACTTTAGTGGATCATAACAGCACCATGAGTTTGTATGTGAGTAATGATGAATCACTAATGTATTTTATTTTTTTAAGTCTTCATTTATATATGTCCTATGTGCCTGCATGTCATTGTGTGTTGCATCTCGTAGCCACTGATGTTGTTTCAGCTACATGGAGAATATGTTGTCCTTTTAACTAGCAGGGTTTAGGAACAAAAGTCAAAGCTTTGTGTTGCATGTTGACAGTATTGAATGTGACACACAAGAGAGGGATATTTATAGTGTAACAATATTAAGAGCAGAGCGGCACAACACACTGTCACACAGAGAGGTCACTGGGGGGCTAATGTGTGTGTGTTTAAGTAAATGCGTTTTTTGAGAGAGAGAGTGAAAATCAGAGAGAAAGAGGAATGAGTCAGATTGAAAAGGGGGTATAGAAAAGATTTTTAGCTACTGTAATTGTCTCTTAGCTTAGAAATTTAATTAGAAACGATCAGTACTGTGCAAATGATATCCGTTACCCTTTGCCGTGCCACCGTGCCAATGCAAATCATGAGCCTGCTCTCTCTCTCTTTTAACACCCTGATATATCAACTCTTGTGCCAAAGTGTGTTGTGACTCTTCCTCTAAAAGTTCCCTGATGCATGGGCTTCTGAAATAATCTCAGTATATCTTTTGCGTCCTTTCTTTAAATGTAATTTTCCCAATTTCTCAAATATTGTCTGGGTCATGCTGTAGGAATCAATGCGTCTGGTGCATGTTTTACCCTTTATTCACAGTAAGGAGTATCCACTTGTACCACGTAGTACTGCAAGGCAGCGTGCAGCTCCACCCTCGCCTGACTCCTGTCTCTCTCGGTCAGAATACACTGTGACACAAAAGCCCAGTCCTGGCTACACCTGCTCCGACATTTCAGGTACATGGTGCAAAACAAAGAGGTTGAATTTCTGTGTTATAATATTTTGATTATATGCAAGTTTTATTTACACAAATGTAAATTTGTTACATTTTTGTGGAATTTAAAGTGCCCCTATTATGGGTTATGAAAGGTTCATATTTTGGTTTTGGGAGACCCCAACAACAGGTTGACATGCGTGCAAGGTCAAAAAAACACTTTCATTGTCTTATAATATGCATTTATTTTTACCTTACTTGCTCAACGACTCCCAAACGATTCGTTTAACGATTCATTTTTCCAAACCCCTCCTTTGCGTGACGCTAATCTGCAGTGATTGGTCCGATTGGTCTCATTTTCATTTCATCTTGCCTGTGATGCCTGATAAAGCAGCGTTTGTGAGCGCAGTGCTGCTTTGTTTACAGCCGTTACCGGGGAAACAGCTATTTTACTGCACCTAGTGGCAAAGAATGAATTTGCATTTTCATTCAGACCAACCAGAAAAGACCAACAAGTGGGCGGGCAATATGCTAATGTTTCATTTTGAAGTCAACATGAAACGGCTTGGGATTCGTTTTAAAAACGACTTGTTTCAATTTTTCAGAGTCGACTCTTTCTTTTGAGAGACAATAACTTTATACGCGGTGCACTTTCAAATTTAAAACTTGGCAGGATGTTTTCATTCACTTAGAGCTGTGTTACACACTGCATGAAAGGTAATTTTCAAAAATCCATAATAGGGGCACTTTAACATTTTTTAAAAAGATGGGTGCCTTAAAACTTTCTAAATTACTTTAAACTATTATTTTAATTTAATTAAATTTAATCCAAGTTATAACTTGATTTGATATATTTCAGTATTTCTTATTTGTATTTTTTCCTTGTATGTTACATGGAATTATTGTGGGCTTTTTTTAAACAATGTTCTTTGAAGAGATTTAATAAAGTTAAAAACAAAACAATTAGGTACGTATTAGGTACGTAGTACTAAGGTTTATAATTGACAGCTGCTTCTCTCACTTCTAAAATGCAACAATAATTTAAAATCTATTTGCCATTAACAGCACTCAAGAAAACTTTGTGTGCATTTCATCAGATATCTTGTTAGCACATTATGTATTTCTTTCTTTCCTGCACGCAACAACTAACCCAGACCGTGTTGAGATGTTAGATTCATGAACAAATTACTCTTATGAACACTTTTTCATTCAATCAAAAATAATCACGAATCAGCCTCAAACTCATACAGACTTACTTAGTTATTGAATTGTTTAAAGCCGTTAACTGGCTTCACAACTGACTCCCTCACTGCACACCAAGTTGTTGTTTTTTTGGGAGTTTATGCTTTAGCCAATGAGATCAGCAGAAACACATACTCCATTCATAGAGTCAATTCGAAATGAACTGGCAACTGTTATTTGTTAGAATGTTGATTTATAATGGTTGTGTAACATGTCACCCAAACAAAGTTACACATTGTCATATGAACAACCAGTCAGTAAATACAATTCTGAAAGACATGATAGTTAATTTATAACATTTAAGTCAAAGTCTCTATTACAAATAGTTGTGTAATTTGACAGAGAAGTCAGTAAAATAGGGTGTTAATATGAAGGAATTTTCTGTATTGCTTTTTTAAAGGTGTTCTACGTGTATTTTGAAATATGCATTGCATACTACTGTGTTGTGGGTTAAATGAACTATCCATAAACTTAACAGATAATACTATCTACTAGATATTTCTACAGGTTTTTTTCTTACAGTGTAATTTGGCTCTTAAATGTTTTATTATAGGAGCCAAAATCTCTATTATTTTTGTTGTCTAGGCCCTGTTCTGCATGTGACAGAGAGCACTCTGTAAACCTTTTAGCATCCTGCATGCATGCTATTATTAATTCAGAAGCTCTGTGCAGGCTTCTAAGCAACCAGCTATGTAAACCCAAAAGAGCTGATTTACCATGTCTCTGCTGGAATGATTGAATCAGGTTTGTGTTTCTGTCTGCAGGTGACCACACCCTCACTGAAACCCCTCCCTCTCATGACCCCACCTACCACCTCTGCACCTACCAGCTCTCCCCGGAGGCGACCCCTGTGCACAGCGCCCCCTGCAGTATGGACACCGCACAGCACCAGCCTTGCATGTATGGAAGCTCTCAGGTGGGCATGGAGGACCTCAGGTGGGCGTCTTATACAGACAACACAACTTACCAAAGCTTTTCTTTAGCTAAAGAAATGGGTGGGACCTTTGTTCCCTCCACTGACCTCTCTCAGGAACTGTATCCACAATACACCTGTGAGGTGGGTGTCCAGTCACACTGCATGATGACTGATTTCTCGCTTTATGCTTGTAATCGATCATTCAGCCAAAACCAACAACCAAACAGCTGGTGTGGGGGGAGCTGAGCAAGTGTGCCTGATGTGTGTGTGTGTGTGTGTGTGTGAGAGAGAGAAGGAAAAGAACGAAAGAGTCTGTGAATTGTGGTAACATACTCATAATTTTATCCTGAGATCACAAGTTTGCATCTGTTTTGCTTCACAGTTTCTACCTTGTTGTTGTGTTGTCTAGCAAATTAAAATTATTTAAAAATTATTTCTGCTAGAGCATCAAAATAACAAATAAGAATAAAATTCAACATCAAAATTAATATAATTTGCAATATAGTAGCTGCAATTCTTATTTCACCTATTGGTATAAAAATATTTGTATGTATTTTCTTAACATTTTCATAATTTTATATATACTTTTTATAATAACATTTTATATTTGCTCATGCTTTTTGTTATCTACTTAAAAAAATAATTAGAATATATAATACAATAAATAAATAAATATATATAGAGAGAGAGAGAGAGAGAGAGAGAGAATATATGTGTGTGTGTGTGTATATATATATATATATATATTGTCACTGTGGAGCAAGTGGGAACTAATGGGATTTCAGGATATAAATTTGAGATTTTCTTTTAAAATAGACAAAATTTCCTCTTAAACCCTGTGATGAATGTTTGCATGTCCCTTTAGTCTTCAGTGATGTGTGTGAGATTTTGTGTACATGTGTATCAAATATCTTCTGGTAAAGATGTGTGAATCTCTGTTACCATTACTGCAGTTTTTTTCATCAAGATACAACTACACCAGGAATTTAAAAAGGGGAATAATGTTAAGGAGGTGGGTTGCTTCATTGTGGCCAGTATCTGTGAAAATTTAGGGAGAATCCTCTCTTTTAATTTTTCATTTAGGAAATTCTGATGTAGCCTACAAACACTAACAAACCCAAATGCAAGAAACTGCCAGATTTAAAACTCTTAAACTTCCTATCACACATTGTCTAGCTTCAGATGGGGGTCCTTTATTTTGTTTATTCGTACTCTATTCTGATGAGAAAAGGGAATGCTGGGTACTGCACGTGTCACAGTCCGTTAAGGGAGCAGTGATGTTACCAATCCTGTCATGGCCCAAGGCAAGAGATACAGAGAGAGAGAGAGAGAGAGAGGAGGGGAGGCATCAGCTGGACATTTATTTATAGACACACCATGCAATAAGAATTTCATGAGTGAAACATGGTCATTTTAAAGAAAACTTTTAATGTTGTGAAATTCATGTTTCGGTTATTTATAATGATGAACTATTTATTGATTTTGAGTTCACAATTTGTGTTTGCTGATATTTATTTGTAAAGCGTTTTTACATTTATTGAGCAGTTTGCTTTACCCTGGCAAATGTAAAGTTTCTGTGTTTTGTGAAGGTGTTTTCTGAAACTTGTTATGAAGCTGAAATAAAATGTTCATCCACAGCAACGTCTTTTGTGTTGATATGACGTAGTACTTCATTCATAGATTTTGATATTTTGTATGGAAGTTACGCAGTGTATGTGTATGTGTGCATGCATACACGTGTGTGTGTGTGTGTGTGTGTGTGTGTGTGTGTGTGTGTGCCTTAGAGCTGTAGTTTCACACATTGTGTAAGAGTTTGAGCTGTTGCAGGGAAAAAGAGAGATGACTGGAAAGTTCTTTAGGGGAAAACAGTTTATCATCTAAAGGCCAGGAAATTTTTATGCACTTTAACAATGCTTGCTGCTTGGAGGAAAATAATGCAGTTCTGTTATGTCCCTTTTAGCAGTTTATATGCTATCATTTCCATAAATGATTAACATTTTGAAATGACATTTATAATTATTACGTAACTATCAATAAATTCCCCTGCCTCATCTCAGCGGAACAGTTTTGGGTGGCTCCTATTGATGTTCTCTTTCAGATGGAATCTGAACCCAAATCAAGTCTTTGAAAAGCCTCTGACCCTGACTGGATTTCCTGGCCCAGCTAAGCACTTATTTACTGCTAATTAAGTGATCTGAGCTCATTTTCTCAAACCTAATGGCATCATCCAGCTCCTCCAGGAAACACGCCACAGCCCCCAGTACACTCTGGTACACGCACATGGTCCAGTAAGGGCCCTTTTACCTCCCTGACATTAGCCCGTAATGCTATTAACCCGTTCATCGTTAAGATGCCCACTTAAGCAAAATGCGAAAGCGAAAGATACCCACTTAAGCGAATTTATTGCGCAGTGGAAAGAGATCGAAAATCTTAATGTTAATGTAGAGTAGGAGTGCAGCTCACAACTAATCTATGTATTCATAATTGTTTCTCTCTGTTCCTCATTTCAAGCTTTGACCCGAAGAAACTTTATCAGCTTTTTGATACCCAGCTATGTGTGTATTTTGATTTCAGCACAGGCTGGGGTTAATTTAATCTGTTTTTAATTAAATGTGGTGTTTGTGTCCACTTTTCATGAGGTAATGCGTTCCAAACCTTGTTGAAAACATGAAAACAAATGTTTAAATATAGGGGTATTATAATTAATTCTGTAAGATGTTTTTTTTTTTTTTTGAAAGAAATTAATACTTTTATTCAGTGAGCATTAAACTAATCAAAAGTGTCAGTAAAGACATTCATTTTTTTAATTCAAACAAATGCTGTTCTTCTAAACTTTTTAATCATCATCATGTGACACTGAAGACTGCAGTAATGGCTGCTGATAATTCAGCTTTGCCATCACAAGAATAAATGATATTTTAAAATACATGAAAACAGTTATTTTAAACTCTAATAATATTTCACATGGTTTTATTGTCATTTTGATCACATAAATACAGCAGTGATCATATGAGAACAAATCTTACCAACCCAACTTTTAAATGGTAGTATAGACTCATAATGGAGTTAAGTAGATAGCAGAAGTTAAGCAGGCACTGCAATTTAATTGAATTGAAAACATATATATATTACATTAATTCTTTATTTAACGTGAAATGTATTTTCCAGCATTTAGGCCAATGAACCTGAACAGAATTTGACAAAGAGAGACAGAAATAGTCACCATACAGTCAGTAGTTGTCAATAATCAGCACCAAATACCAGCAGCCGTAGAGATCGAGAGTGGGTCAGTGTATGTGTGTGTGTGTTCGTGTTTGTATCTGCTGCTTAGTGGACCAGAAAACACTCATATGGAAGCCCCTCCCCCAACAGTTCATCCTAAAAAGACTGTTCCCTATGGAGACCTTATAATCCTCAAAGTCAAAGCCTGCAGCCAAACACAGACAGAAAAGACCTCAGCAGGCTCCTCAAAAGCATTACATCTTTAGTGTGTATTAGTTGTAAATCAGCAACTAAATCAAAAAGCAGCATGCACTCATGTTACCTGGTCAAATACTATTATTTCTGTTGTGCACTATTAATAATGTTTAATTTAAAGATTAATATTAATGAATGCATTTAATCCACCAAAAAACCTGATCACGCTTTTATTGATTTTGATATTCACATTACTGTGTACATACAGATGACCCACAGGCACAAAGAGTTGGGCTAAACTAATGTTTACTAACGGCACACTGGCGCTGTGGAGGTGAACAGGCCACCCCCGATGCCCCCCACCCAGCGCACCCCACCTCCAAATGTTCCGGGGCAGTGTGCTTCGGCAACAAGGAGCCGCTGTCACTCTCCATTAGCGAGAGAGCCCTAATCCCTCCACGCAAAACTGCCATAATGATATCACTAACCACGAGTGACACCGCCGGCCATGCAGTGCATGTAGTGTGTACGACCTAATGTCCACAGCTTGACCTTTCACAAACACTTGTTTCACTAATCTGAACCTTTTTTAAAATGCCTTCCTACATCTTGAATGTCTGCTTGAATATAGTTGGAGCAAAATGAGACGTTTGGCCTCCTACATGACCTCAAAGAGAATATTGTTTTTGAATGACTGTTTCATAATCAGATTAGAAACATTTGAAAATATTAGTTTTGTCCTCCGTAATGATATTATGTTCTTATATTAATCAGATGTTGAAACCTTCTGCATGTTCATTGTAGATCGTTTTAATTCATATTAATGGCATATTTTATATATACAACATGGGCTATAAGTTTAAAATTGTTGTACAATTGTTTTTGGAAGAAGTATCTTATGCACACCAAAGCTGCATTTATTCGATCAAAAATACAGTAAAAAGTAATAATAATGTGAAATACTGTTATAATTTAAGAGAACTGTTCTGTTTCTATATATTTTAAAATATAATTTAAGTCTTCAGTGTCACATGATCCTTCAGAAATCATGATTTGATGCTCAAGTATTATTTGTATTATTTATGCTCAGTTATTATTAATGGTTCTTAATATTCTTTCTGTTAAAATCAGTTTTTGTTACTTAATATTGTAGAAACCGTGATGGTTTTCCTTTGATGAACAGAAAGTTCAAAAAATTGTATTTATTATAAATGTCTTTATTCTGTCATTTTGATCCATTTTATTTATCCTTGTTGAATAAGTCTTTCTTTCTTTCTTTCTTTCTAACTTGCTTACCCCAAACATTTTAATGGTAATGTATCAGTTTCCACAAAAAATAAAAAATAAAAAAATAATTTAAGCAAGAAAAACTGTTTTCAGCATTGCTAATAATACGAAATGTTTAGAAGCAAATCAGCATATTAGAATGATTTCTGAAGGATCATGAGACACTGAAGACTGGAGTAATGATGCTGAAAATTCAGCTTTCACAGGAATAAACTAAATTTTAAAATATATTAAAATAGAAAACAGTTTTTTATTCTAATGATATTTCACAATATTAGTGTTTTTACTGTATTTTTCATCAAATATATGCTATTGGTGAGCATAAGTTAATGTACTTGTAGATTTTTTCAAAAACATAAACAAAAAATCTTATTACAAACATTTTGACCCCTATCTTTACATTTTTGTTTTAAACTTGTATGACTTCTGTGTTCTGCTAAAGAAATAAAGTCATCCAAGTTTGGACCGACGTGAAGGTGAGAAAATTCTGACAGAATTTACATTTTTGGCTGAACAATTGCTTTTATTCAAGCCCTGCATCACCAGTAACTGTTTTACCATTAGTCTCCCCCTTTCTCTCATCCCTCTCCCTCTCTTTCTCTCTCTCTCCCCAGCGTTCGTGTTCAGTATTGTTTACTCCCCATAAGCAAGCCCTCTTTTTGCAACACTAAACGGTGCATTACAACTATCAAACAAACAAACAAATGCTCCCTGACCCTGGCCCAGCAGGACAGCTACGGTGTCTTATCACTTTCTTTCTTTCTTTCTTTCTTTCTTTCTTTCTTTCTTTCTAACTTGCTTACCCCAAACATTTTAATGGTAATGTATCAGTTTCCACAAAAAATAAAAAATAAAAAAATAATTTAAGCAAGAAAAACTGTTTTCAGCATTGCTAATAATACGAAATGTTTAGAAGCAAATCAGCATATTAGAATGATTTCTGAAGGATCATGAGACACTGAAGACTGGAGTAATGATGCTGAAAATTCAGCTTTCACAGGAATAAACTACATTTTAAAATATATTAAAATAGAAAACAGTTTTTTATTCTAATGATATTTCACAATATTAGTGTTTTTACTGTATTTTTCATCAAATATATGCTATTGGTGAGCATAAGTTAATGTACTTGTAGATTTTTTCAAAAACATAAACAAAAAATCTTATTACAAACATTTTGACCCCTATCTTTACATTTTTGTTTTAAACTTGTATGACTTCTGTGTTCTGCTAAAGAAATAAAGTCATCCAAGTTTGGACCGACGTGAAGGTGAGAAAATTCTGACAGAATTTACATTTTTGGCTGAACAATTACTTTTATTCAAGCCCTGCCTCACCAGTAACTGTTTTACCATTAGTCTCCCCCTTTCTCTCATCCCTCTCCCTCTCGTTCTCTCTCTCTCCCCAGCGTTCGTGTTCAATATTGTTTACTCCCCATAAGCAAGCCCTCTTTTTGCAACACTAAACGGTGCATTACAACTGTCAAACAAACAAACAAATGCTCCCTGACCCTGGCCCAGCGGGACAGCTACGGTGTCTTATCACTTATCAAGAACGTTAAGCATGGGTAAACATCATCCTGAACATTGAGTGGCTCTCCTGCTTACTCACTCACCTCTGTTATGCTCTTGAATAATGAATTTCGCCTGTGCTTGTTCAGTGTTCAATCATGTGTGAACACAATAGAGAGACACACAGACCTGATGCTACTGAACAGCATGCTGAAATATGGGGTTGCACTTCTTTTATGTTTTTTCTTTTCTTTCTGAGATTTGAGGTCAGGGAAAGGGTCAAGACTAAATATGGGATCCCTGGTTTCAGTCCATAGGATCAGATTTTCTCAGGTCTCTATCAGTAAAAGATCATTATCACTAATGGAGGACTGTTCAGTAGACCCATATTATTTTGCACATGGATTTTTAATTAAAATTTAAATCCTTAAAGAAAGAAAAAAACAAATCTTTTAAGCAAGATTATTGCTATAGCATACTATTAAGACAAAAAAAAAGATACATATTTTTGTACAGAATCTCCTGCTTACTCACTCACCTCTGTTATGCTCTTGAATAATGAATTTCGCCTGTGCTTGTTCAGTGTTCAATCATGTGTGAACACAATAGAGAGACACACAGACCTGATGCTACTGAACAGCATGCTGAAATATGGGGTTGCACTTCTTTTATGTTTTTTCTTTTCTTTCTGAGATTTGAGGTCAGGGAAAGGGTCAAGACTAAATATGGGATCCCTGGTTTCAGTCCATAGGATCAGATTTTCTCAGGTCTCTATCAGTAAAAGATCATTATCACTAATGGAGGACTGTTCAGTAGACCCATTCTTTTTTATATTATTTTGCACATGGATTTTTAATTAAAATTTAAATCCTTAAAGAAAGAAAAAAAAAAATCTTTTAAGCAAGATTATTGCTATAGCATACTATTAAGACTAAAAAAAAGATACATATTTTTGTACAGAATGAGACTGTGCAAATGATGACAGAATCCAAAAATTATAACCAAATTGAACGAGGGGCACAAATAGTAAGATTCTTCTCTTTTCAGATTTGGACATTTACATGGGTGTTAAAAATCATTTCCTCTAATTCTACACTAAGACAACAGAAGCCTTTATGGCTCTAATGCATTAAGTGAGAAGGTGACAGGAGATGGAATCATGTTTATGAAAGATAAATGAAGGTCTGGACACACGCACGAAAACAAAAAGGAATAAAAAAACACACAAAAACACTTAACGTATTTGAATTGATCTTATCAAGTCCATTAAGCAGCGTAAAAATTCTTTTTTAATGTTCTCACATTGTTATTCCAGTGGAATTATTCATTAAATAGCAAAAAAAAATACATATTAAATTCTAATGATGTAGACAACAAAGTGCATTTTGGCACGATCTGAAGCGAAGAAGACATTTAACAGGCTTCTCTACAGAAATGCCTCATAAATGTTTATAGCTTGCATTTGAATGCGCTTCAGTGCGTAAGAACGAACTGAAGATGATTGTGTGCTACTGATCCATACACCAAAAATGGTTCTAATAGATGCATAATAATAATAATAATAATAATAAAGTTAGCACAGTTATTAGTGTTACACTTGTTTCGGGTATTAATAATGTTATAACAATGTTATAATTATAATAATAATAATAATAATCAGTCAGCAACATTATTCATCAGTACCACAATAAACTGAAAGGTCATTTCTGGCTATTTCAAAACGCCCTATAATCTCGACCTGAAGTAGAACTCGGTATCATCGAAAAACAGCAGTCTTTATGTACTCACACTAAGCGTTCTGAACCGTGCCCGAGCGTGTTTGACCCCCAAAGCCCGGTTCGTTTAGCCGGCCCTGGCCCGGTTGGAAGAGGTGGGCCAGGGCACGGTTCGGTTGGGCTCGGTGTGCCAAATGAACTGACTTACTTGCCTTAAAGGGATAGTTCACCCAAAAATGAAAATTCTGTCATTACTCACCCTAATTTCGTTCCAAACCCGTAAGACCTTCGTTTATCTTCGGAACACAAATTAAGATATTTTTGATGAAATCCGAGAGCTCTCTGACCCTCCATAGACAGCAAGGGTCCTACCACGATCAAGGCACAGAAGCATAGTAAGGACATCATTAAAACTGTCCATGTGACATCAGTGGTTCAACCGTAATTTTATGAAGCTACGAGAAAACTTTTTGTGCACAAATAAAACAAAAATAACGACTTTATCCAACAATTCTTCTCCTCCGCATCACCCTGGCGCCATTTTGGAGAGTATCACGATGCATGTGTGTGCTTTTCTTCTGAACGTAAACAAGGTGCAGCACATGCGTGTTCGACATCAGCAGCACCACGCGCATGCATTGTTTACATGCAGGAAAAGCATGCGTCGTGATACTCCCCAAAATTGCGCCAGGGTAATGCGGAGAAGAATTGTTGAATAAAGTCGTTATTTTTGTTTTCTTGGCACACAAAAGGTGTTCTCGTAGCTTCATAAAAATACGGTTGAACCACTGATGTCACATTTAGTCCTTACTACGTTTCTGTGCCTTGATCGTGGTAGGACCCTTGCTGTCTATGGAGGGTCAGAAAGCTCTCGGATTTCATAAAAAATATCTTAACTTTTGTTCCGAGGATGAACAGGGGTCTTATGGGTTTAGAACGACATGAGGGTGAGTAATTAATGACAGAAGTTTCATTTTTGGGTGAACTATCCCTTTAAAGGACCTGATTTCCTATTCTTCATCTAGTGTAACTGCCAATGAACATTTTGGATCAGTCTTATTCTGTGTGGTTTTATTTTCTGTTTTCTGAATGATGAGGCAAATGGGGTAACAGAATGGATCAAAAGTGTAAATTATACAGGTTCTACCTGTTTCAGCATCTACAATTTTGTATAGTAATATTACACTTTTCTTCTCTCTCTCCCCCCTTTTTAAAGACATTTGAGTTTGAGAACAATGGTCAAGTCATTGACCGTCTTCATGAACTCCGGTCTACCACAAAGAACTTCTAGAAAACCAAACTAGGTTAGACAAAGAGAGAGAGAGAGCACAAAGCTGGAACTGATACAGTACCTAAATAAACAGCGAACTGTTCTCCTGCACTGTAACAACCAACTGCACCAGCAACAGACCCAGCTAGACATCATACGCTTAGAAGCATGTGGGTAAACACACACACGCACACAATTTACAGGCCTATGTCTTCTGTACAGTTCTGTCTCCCAAGATTACAGACTATTCATGAGTTCTACAGGAATTAAAATTGAAGCATTTCCATTCCACTGCAGCAAAAGAGACACTCCGATTTGCTCAGCTAAAGGTCACAATCCGTAACATTTATCAGATGATCACACATTACAGGAAAGTCTCTCTGGACACTGAGGACACCTTCAAGCAGTTGGAAATGGTGAATAATGCAAAAATACTTCTGGCAACCTCGAATGAATCATTATTTATTGTTGATATGATTTTTTAAACTAAAATGAGCTACAGTAATGTTCTAAAAAGTACAGCAATGTGTGGTAAAATGTAACAGGCAAGCTACATTTTTTCAAAACTGCTTTGGTGAAAAACTCATGTTTTTGTCATTTTCCCTCCAGATTCAGAAATATTTTCAGCTCATGAGAGCTATAGATGATGAACTGAAGTTCAACATTATGTATACCCAATCTCTGAAGATTTATATCCACTGAAAATGGACAGATGTGCCTAAGCTATATAAAAATCATCATCTGGCCACCCTTGAGGATTGTACAGGATTGTTGTGCACTGGGGTGGGAGGGGCACCAGGAATATTGTACAGGGACATGGAGATTAAAGGGATGTTTAATTAAAAGGGTTTCTTCTTTAATAATCAACAAATATTATTATTGGATTCAGATATGTGAGATATCAAAATATAATCATTGGATTCGGACATGTCTTCATTTCTTCCTCCATATACTGTGTAGGCAGCAGTTTTCAGGTTTCAGATGCAGCCATTGTTTCTATAAGCTGGAATACACTACACAACTTTAAAAATTTCAAAAATGAACAGATTTGAAAGAAATCAGGGTAAATATCCGGTTAACAACTGTACAACAACACATGAATGCTTCATGAGTCCCACAGTCACAGTGTTTTTTTTTTTTCCATTTTATTTATCTAATAATGTAAATAATACTGTTGATAATCTTGCACTATGCTTTCATGCTTTCTTTCATTTCCCTTTTTTCCCCTTTCCTTTCTTCCCTTTCTTGGGCTTTGCGTTGGCCTTCATGGCCTTGCGTACACAAAAGCCTCTCCAGTGGGCCTGAATGACAGTGGCAGCTTGGCTCTGCATCTCTCTTTCTCTTTCCTGTTGTTTCCTCTGCTTCTGAGCCTCCTGTCGCTCCTCCATAATCTGGGAGTACTCCAGGTCCAGAACTGCAGAATGTTCCTCCAGCGCTCTCAGCTCTGCCATGTCTGCTTCATACATGCGTGTCATTTCCTCCAGTTCTGTCTAGACACACATATAGACATACAAAATCAAATGCACATGAGCATAAAAACAACAACATTTACATTTTTAAATACATTTACACAGTGACAATTAATTGAGAAGTAATTTGAATGTTCTGGTCACACACGTTCAACAATTCTCTCAAATCTACAAGTTTCTTTTATGTGTTGATGTATTTGCTATTAAAACATGAAGATGGGGTGTGACATATTGAATAAATGTAATTTATTCCTGTGATTGGCAAAGCTGAATTTTCAACATCATTACTCCAGTCTTCAGTGTCACGTGATCTTTCAGAAATCATCATTCTAATATACTGATTTGGTCACTTTTGTTCAGTTGAGTGCGTAGTAAAAAAAATGTTTTTTTCAAGAAAAATTATCTTAGAAAAAATACTGAGCCCAAATGTTTGAACGGTATCTGCAACTACATCTGAAAATGAAACTGCATCAACATAAGTAAATGTCAGATTAATGTCTACCTGTTTTTCTCCAATTTCAGTATCATATTTCTGGATCCAGTTCTCAATCTCTGTTTCCTCCTTGTATTTTTTCTGCAAATCAAAACCAGCAACATTTACAACAAAACTATACCTACGCACACTATTTAACTGAATTATACTTAAATGTGCATAAATACACCTTTCGTAGTGCCAGTTCTCTCTCTCTGTCCTCTTCAGTCACATTATTGAGCTGAGATCTCAGTTGACTGGCCTCCTGCTGCAAACGAGCTCCCTTCCCCTCTGAAGTTTTTGTGTCTGATTGGCTCTGTTTCTCAGCATCCTGTTGAGTTCGGACGATGAAGTCCTCCAAACCTTTTTCCATCTGATGCAGTGAGTTTCTCAGCTGGTGCACTTTATTATTCAACGTGGAGATCTAAATAGGAGTAAGAGTCAGAGAACAGAGAGAGAATATATCCAAGTAGTTTGAAGAACTCATTCATTCTGTATAACATTTTTTGTTTCTTATCATGATGCTGACCTCTGTATCCTTGTCTTTTATTGCACTGGCAACCTCTTTTTCCAGTGAGTCTATCAGCTCCTGGTTGGCAGAGTGACGTAGACTGACTTCAAGCATCATCTCTCTGCGTTCTCTCTCCTCTGCAGGTGTAGTGAGAAGCCTCTCCAAAACAATCTCTCTCAACTCACACAGGCCATCTTTCAGTTTCTGAGTCTCCATCTCTCCCCCTGTGTTGGGTTCTATGCCTTTTAGCACCTCCCTTGTGGTCGGAGTTGCCATAAGTAGCCGCATAATGTTATGAAAGGAGTCCTGAACTGCTTTTGTCGATTTGGCTAATTGTTCCTTTAGTTCACTTTGCTCAAAGCTCGCATCAAGCACCATAGCTTGGTACTTTTCCCCAAGCCTCTGGTGCTCTTTCAGGGCATGGACCACTTCCTCTCCAAGACTCTGGGAAAGTGCTTCTGGAGAGCTCAGCAAAGTGGGTAGAAGAGAGACTATCTCCATCTGATGAATGCACTCATATAGTACCCCAAATATAAGCTTTGCTTCCAGAGATGACAGTGTCTTCCTGGAGGGGTTGATGGTCTTTAAGTAGTCTGCTTTAGTTTTGTTTGGAAGGGTGGCTGCATCTGATAGTCTGTCTTCAGGAGGGACGGCGTCTGATTTTGAGCCCATCATTAGAGGTTTCTATGATTGTGAGAGAGAAAACTATTCAGACATCAAATAATTTTTAAAATATTAAAGAGGTGAAAATGTCTTTGAAAGACGTTGGCTATTTAAAAACAGAAGGGAGGAGATATAAGAGTCTGAATCCTTAAAGTTACTTAAAATACATTAAAAGGCAATTCATACAAAAAAGTTCTAAATTCATTTTGATATTTTAAATACATTTTACACGATTAAAAAAAAAAGATCTTTGTAGGGAATTGTAACTTTTTTTCTTCTTCAAAAATTACACCAATATGATTACAACGCTTACATGTGTTTTATAATAGATTTTTAAAAAGATTTCTCGATTTTATCGTATCGGCCATTTCTATTTATATTCCTATTCATTGCTGACAAAGAAATACTTTGCGCTTAACATCTAAATGTCTAAATAACCCATAAACAATAACGCACAACAATAACCATTTTGCTCTCCCTGAACATGTTGTACATTACCGTGTTATTATTCATGTTTGTAGAAATCTGTATGCATGTAAACAACACACTCTGACGTTATGTATACCAGTTGCTGTGACAACCGGTGGCATGACATTCTGATCCCAGTGACTTCCCACTCTAGCAACAAACAAAATAAGAAATCTCATCCGTGATTTACTTACACATATATATAGATACATTTTCCCTGCATGTATTTCATAAACCTCAAATTATCACTGAATGTCTAAATATGTTTGGCATGAGACACATTTTCACTCCGTGGCTTTTATTGTGACACTTCAGCTGTCTATTCCTGCGGCCAAAAATGACACTGTTGTAAAAAGACGTAACGTCAAACCCTCCTGCTTGACGGCGGCAGTTCTTTTATTTATAATGTTACAAACTCGATTAAATCGTATTTTTCTGCCTTCGAAAGTTAAATTCTCTTTTAATTATTTGGAAATACGCAATATGCTTTGCGCTTGCGTTGGTATTTTAATAACAGGTGAAAATATTGACGTAAACAGACAGGCTCTGTTACGGTTATAATTATGATTCGTTTAACTCACACCGTCAAAGTTGATTTCAAACACATTTTAGCATAAACTGGCTCGGTTTGGTGTCCGGGGACAGTAAAGCGGTTTCTGTAACTCGTGTCGTGTGTTCAGTGTTAAAGTTTCTCTGCAGCACCGAAAGGTCAGTTTATTGGCCAAACAGACTCTGTGTCCCCTAAAACTGCGGTCCTCTCATCGCGGGATGGCGGAGGGGGACGACGACGTGCCGCTGATTCTGACCTGGGACGATACGAGCAGCGGGCTGCTGGAGGAAGATGAGAGTGAGTAGATTGTGTTCGTGTTACTCCATATATTTAGCTGACGCTTATGATGTTGGGTCACCTGCAGTTACCTGAGCTTCACTGCTGGCAGAGCAGGACTGCGTGCAGGCCAGTGCACATCTTTAAGGCATTTATCAGGCATTCAGCTCTCTTCCACAGATCTGTCATCCATTCTGTGCAGCAGCAGCCTTCATGCGTTCTGTCAGTGACTTCTCTCTCCAGAGCCTGAGCTGTCAGATAATGCGAGAGACCCAAATATATAGATGCCATGGTGAAGCATCTGTATATTTTTAAGTTTGGCATTATAAAGACAACATGTTGTTTCAAAGGTTAAACAATTGA